>NW_027223041.1:0-278479 GCF_043380555.1 Nothobranchius furzeri
TCATGAAACGTTCAGATCACTTACAACTCAATAGATTCTACCTTCCTGTAATGTTTCAGCCTGATTGGACCTTGTTTTCACACAAATGAACCCAGAATGATGTGAAATTGTGCTTAGTGCAGCATAATTCTGGGTGCCATTTAAAAACCATAAGTGCTAATGACTCCATTCCTTTTTGAGGTTGTAGGGGATGTTGATTGGAGTACACTAAAACAAACCTGAGCTCTCTAGGACATTCAGAAGCCAAGTTATAAGCCCACCAATGTGTAACTGGACTACTTCTTTAAATTGACACCAGATCCGGTGACCTTTGGGACATGGTTTGAACCCCTTAGGAAAGTGCTATCATCATGAAACGTTCAGATCACTTACAACTCAATAGATTCTACCTTCCTGTAATGTTTCAGCCTGATTGGACCTTGTTTTCACACAAATGAACCCATAATGATGTGAAATTGTGCATTGTGCAACATAATTCTGGGTGCCATTTACAAACCATAAGTGCTAATGACTCCATTCCTTTTTGTGGTTGTAGGGGCTGTTGATTGGAGTACACTAAAACAAACCTAACCTCTCTAGGACATTCAGAAGCCAAGTTATAAGCCCACAAAGGTGTAACTGGACTACTTGTTTAAAGTGACACCAGGCCCGGTGACCTTTGGGACATGGTTTTACCCCCTATAGGAATGTGCGATCATCTTGAAACGTTCAGATCACTTACAACTCAATAGATTCTACCTTCTTGTAGCGTTTCAGCCTGATTGGACCTTGTTTTCACACAAATGGACCCAGAATGATGTGAAATTGTGCTTCGTGCAACATAATTCTGGGTGCCATTTACAAACCATAAGTGCTAATGACTCCATTCCTTTTTGTGGTTGTAGGGGCTGTTGGTTGGAGTACATTAAAACAAACCTGATCTCTCTAGGACATTCAGAAGCCAAGTTATAAGTCCACAAATGTGTAACTGGACTACTTCTTTAAATTGACACCAGATCCGGTGACCTTTGGGACATGGTTTGACCCCCTAAGGAAAGGGCTATCATCATGAAACGTTCAGATCACTTACAACTCAATAGATTCTACCTTCCTGTAACGTTTCAGCCTGATTGGACCTTGTTTTCACACAAATGAACCCAGAATGATGTGAAATTGTGCTTAGTGCAGCATAATTCTGGGTGCCATTTAAAAACCATAAGTGCTAATGACTCCATTCCTTTTTGAGGTTGTAGGGGATGTTGATTGGAGTACACTAAAACAAACCTGATCTCTCTAGGACATTCAGAAGCCAAGTTATAAGCCCACCAATGTGTAACTGGACTACTTCTTTAAATTGACACCAGATCCGGTGACCTTTGGGACATGGTTTGAACCCCTTAGGAAAGTGCTATCATCATGAAACGTTCAGATCACTTACAACTCAATAGATTCTACCTTCCTGTAATGTTTCAGCCTGATTGGACCTTGTTTTCACACAAATGAACCCAGAATGATGTGAAATTGTGCATTGTGCAACATAATTCTGGGTGCCATTTACAAACCATAAGTGCTAATGACTCCATTCCTTTTTGTGGTTGTAGGGGCTGTTGATTGGAGTACACTAAAACAAACCTAACCTCTCTAGGACATTCAGAAGCCAAGTTATAAGCCCACAAAGGTGTAACTGGACTACTTGTTTAAAGTGACACCAGGCCCGGTGACCTTTGGGACATAGTTTTACCCCCTATAGGAATGTGCGATCATCTTGAAATGTTCAGATCACTTACAACTCAATAGATTCTACCTTCTTGTAGCGTTTCAGCCTGATTGGACCTTGTTTTCACACAAATGGACCCAGAATGATGTGAAATTGTGCTTCGTGCAACATAATTCTGGGTGCCATTTACAAACCATAAGTGCTAATGACTCCATTCCTTTTTGTGGTTGTAGGGGCTGTTGATTGGAGTACATTAAAACAATCCTGATCTCTCTAGGACATTCAGAAGCCAAGTTATAAGCCCACAAAGGTGTAACTGGACTACTTCTTTAAAGTGACACCAGGTCCGGTGACCTTTGGGACATGGTTTGACCCCCTTAGGAAAGTGCTATCATCATGAAACGTTCAGATCACTTACAACTCAATAGATTCTACCTTCTTGTAGCGTTTCAGCCTGATTGGACCTTGTTTTCACACAAATGAACCCAGAATGATGTGAAATTGTGCTTCGTGCAACATAATTCTGTGTGCCATTTACAAACCATAAGTGCTAATGACTCCATTCCTTTTTGTGGTTGTAGGGGCTGTTGATTGGAGTATATTAAAACAAACCTGATCTCTCTAGGACATTCAGAAGCCAAGTTATAAGCCCACAAATGTGTAACTGGACTACTTCTTTAAATTGACACCAGATCCGGTGACCTTTGGGACATGGTTTGACCCCCTTAGGAAAGTGATATCATGATGAACCGTTCAGATCACTTACAACTCAATAGATTCTACCTTCCTGTAACGTTTCAGCCTGATTGGACCTTGTTTTCACACAAATGAACCCAGAATGATGTGAAATTGTGCTTCGTGCAACATAATTCTGGGTGCCATTAAAAAACCATAAGTGCTAATGACTCCATTCCTTTTTGTGGTTGTAGGGGCTGTTGATTGGAGTATACTAAAACAAACCTGATCTCTCTAGGACATTCAGAAGCCAAGTTATAAGCCCACAAATGTGTAACTGGACTACTTCTTTAAAGAGACACCAGGCCCGGTGACCTTTGGGACATGGTTTTACCCCCTATAGGAATGTGCGATCATCTTGAAACGTTCAGATCACTTACAACTCAATAGATTCTACCTTCCTGTAACGTTTCAGCCTGATTGGACCTTGTTTTCACACAAATGAACCCAGAATGATGTGAAATTGTGCTTCGTGCAACATAATTCTGGGTGCCATTTACAAACCATAAGTGCTAATGACTCCATTCCTTTTTGTGGTTGTAGGGGCTGTTGGTTGGAGTACATTAAAACAAACCTGATCTCTCTAGGACATTCAGAAGCCAAGTTATAAGTCCACAAATGTGTAACTGGACTACTTCTTTAAATTGACACCAGATCCGGTGACCTTTGGGACATGGTTTGACCCCCTAAGGAAAGGGCTATCATCATGAAACGTTCAGATCACTTACAACTCAATAGATTCTACCTTCCTGTAACGTTTCAGCCTGATTGGACCTTGTTTTCACACAAATGAACCCAGAATGATGTGAAATTGTGCTTAGTGCAGCATAATTCTGGGTGCCATTTAAAAACCATAAGTGCTAATGACTCCATTCCTTTTTGAGGTTGTAGGGGATGTTGATTGGAGTACACTAAAACAAACCTGATCTCTCTAGGACATTCAGAAGCCAAGTTATAAGCCCACCAATGTGTAACTGGACTACTTCTTTAAATTGACACCAGATCCGGTGACCTTTGGGACATGGTTTGAACCCCTTAGGAAAGTGCTATCATCATGAAACGTTCAGATCACTTACAACTCAATAGATTCTACCTTCCTGTAATGTTTCAGCCTGATTGGACCTTGTTTTCACACAAATGAACCCATAATGATGTGAAATTGTGCATTGTGCAACATAATTCTGGGTGCCATTTACAAACCATAAGTGCTAATGACTCCATTCCTTTTTGTGGTTGTAGGGGCTGTTGATTGGAGTACACTAAAACAAACCTAACCTCTCTAGGACATTCAGAAGCCAAGTTATAAGCCCACAAAGGTGTAACTGGACTACTTGTTTAAAGTGACACCAGGCCCGGTGACCTTTGGGACATGGTTTTACCCCCTATAGGAATGTGCGATCATCTTGAAACGTTCAGATCACTTACAACTCAATAGATTCTACCTTCTTGTACCGTTTCAGCCTGATTGGACCTTGTTTTCACACAAATGGACCCAGAATGATGTGAAATTGTGCTTCGTGCAACATAATTCTGGGTGCCATTTACAAACCATAAGTGCTAATGACTCCATTCCTTTTTGTGGTTGTAGGGGCTGTTGGTTGGAGTACATTAAAACAAACCTGATCTCTCTAGGACATTCAGAAGCCAAGTTATAAGTCCACAAATGTGTAACTGGACTACTTCTTTAAATTGACACCAGATCCGGTGACCTTTGGGACATGGTTTGACCCCCTAAGGAAAGGGCTATCATCATGAAACGTTCAGATCACTTACAACTCAATAGATTCTACCTTCCTGTAACGTTTCAGCCTGATTGGACCTTGTTTTCACACAAATGAACCCAGAATGATGTGAAATTGTGCTTAGTGCAGCATAATTCTGGGTGCCATTTAAAAACCATAAGTGCTAATGACTCCATTCCTTTTTGAGGTTGTAGGGGATGTTGATTGGAGTACACTAAAACAAACCTGATCTCTCTAGGACATTCAGAAGCCAAGTTATAAGCCCACCAATGTGTAACTGGACTACTTCTTTAAATTGACACCAGATCCGGTGACCTTTGGGACATGGTTTGAACCCCTTAGGAAAGTGCTATCATCATGAAACGTTCAGATCACTTACAACTCAATAGATTCTACCTTCCTGTAATGTTTCAGCCTGATTGGACCTTGTTTTCACACAAATGAACCCAGAATGATGTGAAATTGTGCATTGTGCAACATAATTCTGGGTGCCATTTACAAACCATAAGTGCTAATGACTCCATTCCTTTTTGTAGTTGTAGGGGCTGTTGATTGGAGTACACTAAAACAAACCTAACCTCTCTAGGACATTCAGAAGCCAAGTTATAAGCCCACAAAGGTGTAACTGGACTACTTGTTTAAAGTGACACCAGGCCCGGTGACCTTTGGGACATGGTTTTACCCCCTATAGGAATGTGCGATCATCTTGAAATGTTCAGATCACTTACAACTCAATAGATTCTACCTTCTTGTAGCGTTTCAGCCTGATTGGACCTTGTTTTCACACAAATGGACCCAGAATGATGTGAAATTGTGCTTCGTGCAACATAATTCTGGGTGCCATTTACAAACCATAAGTGCTAATGACTCCATTCCTTTTTGTGGTTGTAGGGGCTGTTGATTGGAGTACATTAAAACAATCCTGATCTCTCTAGGACATTCAGAAGCCAAGTTATAAGCCCACAAAGGTGTAACTGGACTACTTCTTTAAAGTGACACCAGGTCCGGTGACCTTTGGGACATGGTTTGACCCCCTTAGGAAAGTGCTATCATCATGAAACGTTCAGATCACTTACAACTCAATAGATTCTACCTTCTTGTAGCGTTTCAGCCTGATTGGACCTTGTTTTCACACAAATGAACCCAGAATGATGTGAAATTGTGCTTCGTGCAACATAATTCTGGGTGCCATTTACAAACCATAAGTGCTAATGACTCCATTCCTTTTTGTGGTTGTAGGGGCTGTTGATTGGAGTATATTAAAACAAAGCTGATCTCTCTAGGACATTCAGAAGCCAAGTTATAAGCCCACAAATGTGTAACTGGACTACTTCTTTAAATTGACACCAGATCCGGTGACCTTTGGGACATGGTTTGACCCCCTTAGGAAAGTGATATCATGATGAACCGTTCAGATCACTTACAACTCAATAGATTCTACCTTCCTGTAACGTTTCAGCCTGATTGGACCTTGTTTTCACACAAATGAACCCAGAATGATGTGAAATTGTGCTTCGTGCAACATAATTCTGGGTGCCATTAAAAAACCATAAGTGCTAATGACTCCATTCCTTTTTGTGGTTGTAGGGGCTGTTGATTGGAGTATACTAAAACAAACCTGATCTCTCTAGGACATTCAGAAGCCAAGTTATAAGCCCACAAATGTGTAACTGGACTACTTCTTTAAAGAGACACCAGGCCCGGTGACCTTTGGGACATGGTTTTACCCCCTATAGGAATGTGCGATCATCTTGAAACGTTCAGATCACTTACAACTCAATAGATTCTACCTTCCTGTAACGTTTCAGCCTGATTGGACCTTGTTTTCACACAAATGAACCCAGAATGATGTGAAATTGTGCTTCGTGCAACATAATTCTGGGTGCCATTAAAAAACCATAAGTGCTAATGACTCCATTCCTTTTTGTGGTTGTAGGGGCTGTTGATTGGAGTATAATAAAACAAACCTTCTTCTCTCTAGGACATTCAGAAGCCAAGTTATAAGCCCACAAAGGTGTAACTGTACTACTTCTTTAAATTGACACCAGATCCTGTGACCTTTGGGACATGGTTTGACCCCCTTAGGAAAGTGCTATCATCATGAAACGTTCAGATCCCTTACAACTCAATAGATTCTACCTTCCTGCAACGTTTCACCCTGATTGGACCTTGTTTTCACACAAATGAACCCAGAATGATGTGAAATTGTGCTTCGTGCAACATAATTCTGGGTGCCATTTACAAACCATAAGTGCTAATGACTCCATTCCTTTTTGTGGTTGTAGGGGCTGTTGATTGGAGAACACTAAAACAAACCTAACCTCTCTAGGACATTCAGAAGCCAAGTTATAAGCCCACAAAGGTGTAACTGGACTACTTCTTTAAAGTGACACCAGGCCCGGTGACCTTTGGGACATGGTTTTACCCCTATAGGAATGTGCGATCATCTTGAAACGTTCAGATCACTTACAACTCAATAGATTCTACCTTCTTGTAGCGTTTCAGCCTGATTGGACCTTGTTTTCACACAAATGGACCCAGAATGATGTGAAATTGTGCTTCGTGCAACATAATTCTGGGTGCCATTTACAAACCTTAGGTGCTAATGACTCCATTCCTTTTTGTGGTTGTAGGGGCTGTTGATTGGAGTACACTAAAACAAACCTGATCTCTCTAGGACATTAAGAAGCCAAGTTATAAGCCCACAAATGTGTAACTGGATTACTTCTTTAAATTGACACCAGATCCGGTGACCTTTGGAAAATGGTTTGACCCCCTTAGGAATGTGCGATCATCATGAAACGTTCAGATTACTTACAACTCAATAGATTCTACCTTCCTGTAACGTTTCAGCCTGAATGGACCTTGTTTTCACACAAATGGACCCAGAATGATGTGAAATTGTGCTTTGTGCAACATAATTCTGGGTGCCATTTACAAACCATAAGTGCTAATGACTCCATTCCTTTTTGTGGTTGTAGGGGCTGTTGATTGGAGTACACTAAAACAAACCTGATCTCTCTAGGACATTCAGAAGCCAAGTTATAAGCCCACAAATGTGTAACTGGACTACTTCTTTAAATTGACACCAGATCCGGTGACCTTAGGGACATGGTTTGACCCCCTTAGGAAAGTGCTATCATCATGAAACGTTCAGATCACTTACAACTCAATAGATTCTACCTTCCTGTAACGTTTCAGCCTGATTGGACCTTGTTTTCACACAAATGAACCCAGAATGATGTGAAATTGTGCTTCGTGCAACATAATTCTGGGTGCCATTTACAAACCATAAGTGCTAATGACTCCATTCCTTTTTGTGGTTGTAGGGGCTGTTGATTGGAGTACACTAAAACAAACCTGATCTCTCTAGGACATTCAGAAGCCAAGTTATAAGCCCTCAAAGGTGTAACTGGACTACTTCTTTAAAGTGACACCAGGCCGGGTGACCTTTGGGACATGGTTTGACCCCCTATAGGAATGTGCGATCATCTTGAAACGTTCAGATCACTTACAACTCAATAGGTTCTACCTTCTTGTAGCGTTTCAGCCTTATTGGACCTTGTTTTCACACAAATGGACCCAGAATGATGTGAAATTGTGCTTCGTGCAACATAATTCTGGGTGCCATTTACAAACCTTAAGTGCTAATGACTCCATTCCTTTTTGTGTTTGTAGGGGCTGTTGATTGGAGTACACTAAAACAAACCTGATCTCTCTAGGACATTCAGAAGCCAAGTTATAAGCCCACAAATGTGTAACTGGACTACTTCTTTAAATTGACACCAGATCCAGTGACCTTTGGGACATGGTTTGACCCCCTTAGGAAAGTGCTATCATCATGAAACGTTCAGATCACTTACAACTCAATAGATTCTACCTTCCTGTAACGTTTCAGCCTGATTGGACCTTGTTTTCACACAAATGAACCCAGAATGATGTGAAATTGTTCTTCGTGCAACATAATTCTGGGTGCCATTTAAAAACCATAAGTGCTAATGACTCCATTCCTTTTGGAGGTTGTAGGGGCTGTTGATTGGAGTACACTAAAACAAACCTGATCTCTCTAGGACATTCAGAAGCCAAGTTATAAGCCCTCAAAGGTGTAACTGGACTACTTCTTTAAAGTGACACCAGGCCGGGTGACCTTTGGGACATGGTTTGACCCCCTATAGGAATGTGCGATCATCATGAAACGTTCAGATCACTTACAACTCAATAGATTCTACCTTCTTGTAATGTTTCAGCCTGATTGGACCTTGTTTTCACACAAATGGACCCAGAATGATGTGGAATTGTGCTTCGTGCAACATAATTCTGGGTGCCATTTACAAACCATAAGTGCTAATGACTCCATTCCTTTTTGTGGTTGTAGGGGCTGTTGGTTGGAGTACATTAAAACAAACCTGATCTCTCTAGGACATTCAGAAGCCAAGTTATAAGCCCACAAATGTGTAACTGGACTACTTCTTTAAATTGACACCAGATCCGGTGACCTTTGGGACATGGTTTGACCCCCTTAGGAAAGCGCTATCATCATGAAACGTTCAGATCACTTACAACTCAATAGATTCTACCTTCTTGTAGCGTTTCAGCCTGAATTGACCTTGTTTTAACACAAATGAACCCAGAATGATGTGAAATTGTGCTTTGTGCAACGTAATTCTGGGTGCCATTTACAAACCATAAGTGCTAATGACTCCATTCCTTTTTGTGGTTGTAGGGGCTGTTAATTGGAGTACATTAAAACAAACCTGATCTCTCTAGGACATTCAGAAGCCAAGTTATAAGCCCACAAATATGTAACTGGACTACTTCTTTGAATTGACACCAGATCCGGTGACCTTTGGGACATGGTTTGACCCCCTTAGGAAAGTGCTATCATCATGAAACGTTCAGATCACTTACAACTCAATAGATTCTACCTTCCTGTAACGTTTCAGCCTGATTGGACCTTGTTTTCACACAAATGAACCCAGAATGATGTGAAATTGTGCTTCGTGCAACATAATTCTGGGTGCCATTTAAAAACCATAAGTGCTAATGACTCCATTCCTTTTTGTGGTTGTAGGGGCTGTTGATTGGAGTATACTAAAACAAACCTGATCTCTCAGGGACATTCAGAAGCCAAGTTATAAGCCCACAAATGTGTAACTGGACTACTTCTTTAAAGAGACACCAGGCCCGGTGACCTTTGGGACATGGTTTTACCCCCTATAGGAATGTGCGATCATCTTGAAACGTTCAGATCACTTACAACTCAATAGGTTCCACCTTCTTGTAGCGTTTCAGCCTGATTGGACCTTGTTTTCACACAAATGGACCCAGAATGATGTGAAATTGTGCTTCGTGCAACATAATTCTGGGTGCCATTTACAAACCTTAAGTGCTAATGACTCCATTCCTTTTTGTGGTTGTAGGGGCTGTTGATTGGAGTACACTAAAACAAACCTGATCTCTCTAGGACATTCAGAAGCCAAGTTATAAGCCCACAAATGTGTAACTGGACTACTTCTTTAAATTGACACCAGATCCGGTGACCTTTGGGACATGGTTTGACCCCCTTAGGAAAGTGCTATCATCATGAAACGTTCAGATCACTTACAACTCAATAGATTCTACCTTCCTGTAACGTTTCAGCCTGATTGGACCTTGTTTTCACACAAATGAACCCAGAATGATGTGAAATTGTGCTTCGTGCAACATAATTCTGGGTGCCATTTAAAAACCATAAGTGCTAATGACTCCATTCCTTTTTGAGGTTGCAGGGGCTGTTGATTGGAGTACACTAAAACAAACCTGATCTCTCTAGGACATTCAGAAGCCAAGTTATAAGCCCTCAAAGGTCTAACTGGACTACTTCTTTAAAGTGACACCAGGCCCGGTGACCTTTGGGACATGGTTTGACCCCCTATAGGAATGTGCGATAATCACGAAACGTTCAGATCACTTACAACTCAATAGATTCTACCTTCTTGTAACGTTTCAGCCTGATTGGACCTTGTTTTCACACAAATGGACCCAGAATGATGTGAAATTGTGCTTCGTGCAACATAATTCTGGGTGCCATTTACAAACCATAAGTGCTAATGACTCCATTCCTTTTTGTGGTTGTAGGGGCTGTTGATTGGAGTACACTAAAACAAACCTAACCTCTCTAGGACATTCAGAAGCCAAGTTATAAGCCCACAAATGTGTAACTGGACTACTTCTTTAAAGAGACACCAGGCCCGGTGACCTTTGGGACATGGTTTGACCCCCTTAGGAAAGTGCTATCATCATGAAACGTTCAGATCACTTACAACTCAGTAGATTCTACCTTCCTGTAACGTTTCAGCCTGATTGGACCTTGTTTTCACAAAAATGGACCCAGAATGATGTGAAATTGTGCTTCGTGCAACATAATTCTGGGTGCCATTTACAAACCTTAAGTGCTAATGACTCCATTCCTTTTTGTGGTTGTAGGGGCTGTTGATTGGAGTACACTAAAACAAACCTGATCTCTCTAGGACATTCAGAAGCCAAGTTATAAGCCCACAAATGTGTAACTGGACTACTTCTTTAAATTGACACCAGATCCGGTGACCTTTGGGACATGGTTTGACCCCCTTAGGAAAGTGCTATCATCATGAAACGTTCAGATCACTTACAACTCAGTAGATTCTACCTTCCTGTAACGTTTCAGCCTGTTTGGACCTTGTTTTCACACAAATGAACCCAGAATGATGTGAAATTGTGCTTCGTGCAACATAATTCTGGGTGCCATTTACAAACCATAAGTGCTAATGACTCCATTCCTTTTTGAGGTTGTAGGGGCTGTTGATTGGAGTACACTAAAACAAACCTGATCTCCCTAGGACATTCAGAAGCCAAGTTATATGCCCTCAAAGGTGTAACTGGACTACTTCTTTAAATTGACACCAGGCCCGGTGACCTTTGGGACATGGTTTGACCCCCTTAGGAAAGTGATATCATGATGAACCGTTCAGATCACTTACAACTCAATAGATTCTACCTTCCTGTAACGTTTCAGCCTGATTGGACCTTGTTTTCACACAAATGAACCCAGAATGATGTGAAATTGTGCTTCGTGCAACATAATTCTGGGTGCCAATAAAAAACCATAAGTGCTAATGACTCCATTCCTTTTTGTGGTTGTAGGGGCTGTTGATTGGAGTATACTAAAACAAACCTGATCTCTCTAGGACATTCAGAAGCCAAGTTATAAGCCCACAAATGTGTAACTGGACTACTTCTTTAAAGAGACACCAGGCCCGGTGACCTTTGGGACATGGTTTTACCCCCTATAGGAATGTGCGATCATCTTGAAACGTTCAGATCACTTACAACTCAATAGATTCTACCTTCCTGTAACGTTTCAGCCTGACTGGACCTTGTTTTCACACAAATGAACCCAGAATGATGTGAAATTGTGCTTCGTGCAACATAATTCTGGGTGCCATTTACAAACCATAAGTGCTAATGACTCCATTCCTTTTTGTGGTTGTAGGGGCTGTTGATTGGAGTATAATAAAACAAACCTTCTTCTCTCTAGGACATTCAGAAGCCAAGTTATAAGCCCACAAAGGTGTAACTGTACTACTTCTTTAAATTGACAACAGATCCTGTGACCTTTGGGACATGGTTTGACCCCCTTAGGAAAGTGCTATCATCATGAAACGTTCAGATCACTTACAACTCAATAGATTCTACCTTCCTGTAACGTTTCAGCCTGATTGGACCTTGTTTTCACACAAATGAACCCAGAATGATGTGAAATTGTGCTTCGTGCAACATAATTCTGGGTGCCATTTAAAAACCATAAGTGCTAATGACTCCATTCCTTTTTGTGGTTGTAGGGGCTGTTGATTGGAGTATACTAAAACAAACCTGATCTCTCAGGGACATTCAGAAGCCAAGTTATAAGCCCACAAATGTGTAACTGGACTACTTCTTTAAAGAGACACCAGGCCCGGTGACCTTTGGGACATGGTTTTACCCCCTATAGGAATGTGCGATCATCTTGAAACGTTCAGATCACTTACAACTCAATAGGTTCCACCTTCTTGTAGCGTTTCAGCCTGATTGGACCTTGTTTTCACACAAATGGACCCAGAATGATGTCAAATTGTGCTTCGTGCAACATAATTCTGGGTGCCATTTACAAACCTTAAGTGCTAATGACTCCATTCCTTTTTGTGGTTGTAGGGGCTGTTGATTGGAGTACACTAAAACAAACCTGATCTCTCTAGGACATTCAGAAGCCAAGTTATAAGCCCACAAATGTGTAACTGGACTACTTCTTTAAATTGACACCAGATCCGGTGACCTTTGGGACATGGTTTGACCCCCTTAGGAAAGTGCTATCATCATGAAACGTTCAGATCCCTTACAACTCAATAGATTCTACCTTCCTGCAACGTTTCACCCTGATTGGACCTTGTTTTCACACAAATGAACCCAGAATGATGTGAAATTGTGCTTCGTGCAACATAATTCTGGGTGCCATTTACAAACCATAAGTGCTAATGACTCCATTCCTTTTTGTGGTTGTAGGGGCTGTTTATTGGAGAACACTAAAACAAACCTAACCTCTCTAGGACATTCAGAAGCCAAGTTATAAGCCCACAAAGGTGTAACTGGACTACTTCTTTAAAGTGACACCAGGCCCGGTGACCTTTGGGACATGGTTTTACCCCTATAGGAATGTGCGATCATCTTGAAACGTTCAGATCACTTACAACTCAATAGATTCTACCTTCTTGTAGCGTTTCAGCCTGATTGGACCTTGTTTTCACACAAATGGACCCAGAATGATGTGAAATTGTGCTTCGTGCAACATAATTCTGGGTGCCATTTACAAACCTTAACTGCTAATGACTCCATTCCTTTTTGTGGTTGTAGGGGCTGTTGATTGGAGTACACTAAAACAAACCTGATCTCTCTAGGACATTAAGAAGCCAAGTTATAAGCCCACAAATGTGTAACTGGATTACTTCTTTAAATTGACACCAGATCCGGTGACCTTTGGAAAATGGTTTGACCCCCTTAGGAATGTGCAATCATCATGAAACGTTCAGATTACTTACAACTCAATAGATTCTACCTTCCTGTAACGTTTCAGCCTGAATGGACCTTGTTTTCACACAAATGAACCCAGAATGATGTGAAATTGTGCTTTGTGCAACATAATTCTGGGTGCCATTTACAAACCATAAGTGCTAATGACTCCATTCCTTTTTGTGGTTGTAGGGGCTGTTGATTGGAGTACACTAAAACAAACCTGATGTCTCTAGGACATTCAGAAGCCAAGTTATAAGCCCACAAATGTGTAACTGGACTACTTCTTTAAATTGACACCAGATCCGGTGACCTTAGGGACATGGTTTGACCCCCTTAGGAAAGTGCTATCATCATGAAACGTTCAGATCACTTACAACTCAATAGATTCTACCTTCCTGTAACGTTTCAGCCTGATTGGACCTTGTTTTCACACAAATGAACCCAGAATGATGTGAAATTGTGCTTCGTGCAACATAATTCTGGGTGCCATTTACAAACCATAAGTGCTAATGACTCCATTCCTTTTTGTGATTGTAGGGGCTGTTGATTGGAGTACACTAAAACAAACCTGATCTCTCTAGGACATTCAGAAGCCAAGTTATAAGCCCTCAAAGGTGTAACTGGACTACTTCTTTAAAGTGACACCAGGCCGGGTGACCTTTGGGACATGGTTTGACCCCCTATAGGAATGTGCGATCATCTTGAAACGTTCAGATCACTTACAACTCAATAGGTTCTACCTTCTTGTAGCGTTTCAGCCTTATTGGACCTTGTTTTCACACAAATGGACCCAGAATGATGTGAAATTGTGCTTCGTGCAACATAATTCTGGGTGCCATTTACAAACCTTAAGTGCTAATGACTCCATTCCTTTTTGTGTTTTCAAGGGGCTGTTGATTGGAGTACACTAAAACAAACCTGATCTCTCTATGACATTCAGAAGCCAAGTTATAAGCCCACAAATGTGTAACTGGACTACTTCTTTAAATTGACACCAGATCCAGTGACCTTTGGGACATGGTTTGACCCCCTTAGGAAAGTGCTATCATCATGAAACGTTCAGATCACTTACAACTCAATAGATTCTACCTTCCTGTAACGTTTCAGCCTGATTGGACCTTGTTTTCACACAAATGAACCCAGAATGATGTGAAATTGTGCTTCGTGCAACATAATTCTGGGTGCCATTTAAAAACCATAAGTGCTAATGACTCCATTCCTTTTGGAGGTTGTAGGGGCTGTTGATTGGAGTACACTAAAACAAACCTGATCTCTCTAGGACATTCAGAAGCCAAGTTATAAGCCCTCAAAGGTGTAACTGGACTACTTCTTTAAAGTGACACCAGGCCGGGTGACCTTTGGGACATGGTTTGACCCCCTATAGGAATGTGCGATCATCATGAAACGTTCAGATCACTTACAACTCAATAGATTCTACCTTCTTGTAATGTTTCAGCCTGATTGGACCTTGTTTTCACACAAATGGACCCAGAATGATGTGGAATTGTGCTTCGTGCAACCTAATTCTGGGTGCCATTTACAAACCATAAGTGCTAATGACTCCATTCCTTTTTGTGGTTGTAGGGGCTGTTGGTTGGAGAACATTAAAACAAACCTGATCTCTCTAGGACATTCAGAAGCCAAGTTATAAGCCCACAAATGTGTAACTGGACTACTTCTTTAAATTGACACCAGATCCGGTGACCTTTGGGACATGGTTTGACCCCCTTAGGAAAGCGCTATTATCATGAAACGTTCAGATCACTTACAACTCAATAGATTCTACCTTCTTGTAGCGTTTCAGCCTGAATTGACCTTGTTTTAACACAAATGAACCCAGAATGATGTGAAATTGTGCTTTGTGCAACGTAATTCTGGGTGCCATTTACAAACCATAAGTGCTTATGACTCCATTCCTTTTTGTGGTTGTAGGGGCTGTTAATTGGAGTACATTAAAACAAACCTGATCTCTCTAGGACATTCAGAAGCCAAGTTATAAGCCCACAAATATGTAACTGGACTACTTCTTTGAATTGACACCAGATCCGGTGACCTTTGGGACATGGTTTGACCCCCTTAGGAAAGTGCTATCATCATGAAACGTTCAGATCACTTACAACTCAATAGATTCTACCTTCCTGTAACGTTTCAGCCTGATTGGACCTTGTTTTCACACAAATGAACCCAGAATGATGTGAAATTGCGCTTCGTGCAACATAATTCTGGGTGCCATTTAAAAACCATAAGTGCTAATGACTCCATTCCTTTTTGTGGTTGTAGGGGATGTTGATTGGAGTATACTAAAACAAAACTGATCTCTCAGGGACATTCAGAAGCCAAGTTATAAGCCCACAAATGTGTAACTGGACTACTTCTTTAAAGAGACACCAGGCCCGGTGACCTTTGGAAAATGGTTTTACCCCCTATAGGAATGTGCGATCATCTTGAAACGTTCAGATCACTTACAACTCAATAGGTTCCACCTTCTTGTAGCGTTTCAGCCTGATTGGACCTTGTTTTCACACAAATGGACCCAGAATGATGTGAAATTGTGCTTCGTGCAACATAATTCTGGGTGCCATTTACAAACCTTAAGTGCTAATGACTCCATTCCTTTTTGTGGTTGTAGGGGCTGTTGATTGGAGTACACTAAAACAAACCTAATCTCTCTAGGACATTCAGAAGCCAAGTTATAAGCCCACAAATGTGTAACTGGACTACTTCTTTAAATTGACACCAGATCCGGTGACCTTTGGGACATGGTTTGACCCCCTTAGGAAAGTGCTATCATCATGAAACGTTCAGATCACTTACAACTCAATAGATTCTACCTTCCTGTAACGTTTCAGCCTTATTGGACCTTGTTTTCACACAAATGAACCCAGAATGATGTGAAATTGTGCTTCGTGCAACATAATTCTGGGTGCCATTTAAAAACCATAAGTGCTAATGACTCCATTCCTTTTTGAGGTTGCAGGGGCTGTTGATTGGAGTACACTAAAACAAACCTGATCTCTCTAGGACATTCAGAAGCCAAGTTATAAGCCCTCAAAGGTGTAACTGGACTACTTCTTTAATGTGACACCAGGCCCGGTGACCTTTGGGACATGGTTTGACCCCCTATAGGAATGTGCGATAATCACGAAACGTTCAGATCACTTACAACTCAATAGATTCTACCTTCTTGTAACGTTTCAGCCTGATTGGACCTTGTTTTCACACAAATGGACCCAGAATGATGTGAAATTGTGCTTCGTGCAACATAATTCTGGGTGCCATTTACAAACCATAAGTGCTAATGACTCATTCCTTTTTGTGGTTGTAGGGGCTGTTGATTGGAGTACACTAAAACAAACCTAACCTCTCTAGGACATTCAGAAGCCAAGTTATAAGCCCACAAATGTGTAACTGGACTACTTCTTTAAAGAGACACCAGGCCCGGTGACCTTTGGGACATGGTTTGACCCCCTTAGGAAAGTGCTATCATCCTGAAACGTTCAGATCACTTACAACTCAGTAGATTCTACCTTCCTGTAACGTTTCAGCCTGATTGGACCTTGTTTTCACAAAAATGGACCCTGAATGATGTGAAATTGTGCTTCGTGCAACATAATTCTGGGTGCCATTTACAAACCTTAAGTGCTAATGACTCCATTCCTTTTTGTGGTTGTAGGGGCTGTTGATTGGAGTACACTAAAACAAACCTGATCTCTCTAGGACATTCAGAAGCCAAGTTATAAGCCCACAAATGTGTAACTGGACTACTTCTTTGAATTGACACCAGATCCGGTGACCTATGGGACATGGTTTGACCCCCTTAGGAAAGTGCTATCATCATGAAACGTTCAGATCACTTACAACTCAGTAGATTCTACCTTCCTGTAACGTTTCAGCCTGTTTGGACCTTGTTTTCACACAAATGAACCCAGAATGATGTGAAATTGTGCTTCGTGCAACATAATTCTGGGTGCCATTTACAAACCATAAGTGCTAATGACTCCATTCCTTTTTGAGGTTGTAGGGGCTGTTGATTGGAGTACACTAAAACAAACCTGATCTCCCTAGGACATTCAGAAGCCAAGTTATATGCCCTCAAAGGTGTAACTGGACTACATCTTTAAAGTGACACCAGGCCCGGTGACCTTTGGGACATGGTTTTACCCCCTATAGGAATGTGCGATCATCTTGAAACGTTCAGATCACTTACAACTCAACAGATTCTACCTTCTTGTAGCGTTTCAGCCTGATTGGACCTTGTTTTCACACAAATGGACCCAGAATGATGTGAAATTGTGCTTCGTGGAACATAATTCTGGGTGCCATTTACAAACCATAAGTGCTAATGACTCCATTCCTTTTTGTGATTGTAGGGGCTGTTGATTGGAGTACACTAAAACAAACATGATCTCTCTAGGACATTCAGAAGCCAAGTTATAAGCCCACCAATGTGTAACTGGACTACTTCTTTAAATTGACACCAGATCCGGTGACCTTTGGGACATGGTTTGAACCCCTTAGGAAAGTGCTATCATCATGAAACGTTCAGATCACTTACAACTCAATAGATTCTACCTTCCTGTAACGTTTCAGCCTGATTGGTCCTTGTTTTCACACAAATGAACCCAGAATGATGTGAAATTGTGCTTCGTGCAACATAATTCTAGGTGCCATTTAAAAACCATAAGTGCTAATGTCTCCATTCCTTTTTGTGGTTGTAGGGGCTGTTGATTGGAGTACACTAAAACAAACCTGACCTCTCTAGGACATTCAGAAGCCAAGTTATAAGCCCACAAATGTGTAACTGGACTACTTCTTTAAAGTGACACCAGATCCGGTGACCTTTGGGACATGGTTTGACCCCCTTAGGAAAGTGCTATCATCATGGAACGTTCAGATCACTTACAACTCAATAGATTCTACCTTCCTGTAACGTTTCAGCCTGATTGGACCTTGTTTTCACACAAATGAACCCAGAATGATGTGAAATTGTGCTTCGTGCAACATAATTCTGGGTGCCATTTACAAACCATAAGTGCTAATGACTCCATTCCATTTTGAGCTTGTAGGGGCTGTTGATTAGAGTACACTAAAACAAACCTGATCTCTCTAGGATATTCAGAAGCCAAGTTATAAGCCCTCAAAGGTGTAACTGGACTACTTCTTTAAAGTGACACCAGGCCCGGTGACCTTTGGGACATGGTTTGACCCCCTATAGGAATGTGCGATCATCATGAAATGTTCAGATCACTTACAACTCAATAGATTCTACCTTCTTGTAACGTTTCAGCCTTATTGGACCTTGTTTTCACCTAAATGAACCCAGAATGATGTGAAATTGTGCTTCGTGCAACATAATTCTGGGTGCCATTTACAAACCATAAGTGCTAATGACTCCATAAGTGCTAATGACTCCATTCCTTTTTGAGGTTGTAGGGGATGTTGATTGGAGTACACTAAAACAAACATGATCTCTCTAGGACATTCAGAAGCCAAGTTATAAGCCCACCAATGTGTAACTGGACTACTTCTTTAAATTGACACCAGATCCGGTGACCTTTGGGACATGGTTTGAACCCCTTAGGAAAGTGCTATCATCATGAAACGTTCAGATCACTTACAACTCAATAGATTCTACCTTCCTGTAATGTTTCAGCCTGATTGGACCTTGTTTTCACACAAATGAACCCAGAATGATGTGAAATTGTGCATTGTGCAACATAATTCTGGGTGCCATTTACAAACCATAAGTGCTAATGACTCCATTCCTTTTTGTGGTTGTAGGGGCTGTTGATTGGAGTACACTAAAACAAACCTAACCCCTCTAGGACATTCAGAAGCCAAGTTATAAGCCCACAAAGGTGTAACTGGACTACTTGTTTAAAGTGACACCAGGCCCGGTGACCTTTGGGACATGGTTTTACCCCCTATAGGAATGTGCGATCATCTTGAAACGTTCAGATCACTTACAACTCAATAGATTCTACCTTCTTGTAGCGTTTCAGCCTGATTGGACCTTGTTTTCACACAAATGGACCCAGAATGATGTGAAATTGTGCTTCGTGCAACATAATTCTGGGTGCCATTTACAAACCATAAGTGCTAATGACTCCATTCCTTTTTGTGGTTGTAGGGGCTGTTGGTTGGAGTACATTAAAACAAACCTGATCTCTCTAGGACATTCAGAAGCCAAGTTATAAGTCCACAAATGTGTAACTGGACTACTTCTTTAAATTGACACCAGATCCGGTGACCTTTGGGACATGGTTTGACCCCCTAAGGAAAGGGCTATCATCATGAAACGTTCAGATCACTTACAACTCAATAGATTCTACCTTCCTGTAACGTTTCAGCCTGATTGGACCTTGTTTTCACACAAATGAACCCAGAATGATGTGAAATTGTGCTTAGTGCAGCATAATTCTGGGTGCCATTTAAAAACCATAAGTGCTAATGACTCCATTCCTTTTTGAGGTTGTAGGGGATGTTGATTGGAGTACACTAAAACAAACCTGATCTCTCTAGGACATTCAGAAGCCAAGTTATAAGCCCACCAATGTGTAACTGGACTACTTCTTTAAATTGACACCAGATCCGGTGACCTTTGGGACATGGTTTGAACCCCTTAGGAAAGTGCTATCATCATGAAACGTTCAGATCACTTACAACTCAATAGATTCTACCTTCCTGTAATGTTTCAGCCTGATTGGACCTTGTTTTCACACAAATGAACCCAGAATGATGTGAAATTGTGCATTGTGCAACATAATTCTGGGTGCCATTTACAAACCATAAGTGCTAATGACTCCATTCCTTTTTGTGGTTGTAGGGGCTGTTGATTGGAGTACACTAAAACAAACATAACCTCTCTAGGACATTCAGAAGCCAAGTTATAAGCCCACAAAGGTGTAACTGGACTACTTGTTTAAAGTGACACCAGGCCCGGTGACCTTTGGGACATGGTTTTACCCCCTATAGGAATGTGCGATCATCTTGAAACGTTCAGATCACTTACAACTCAATAGATTCTACCTTCTTGTAGCGTTTCAGCCTGATTGGACCTTGTTTTCACACAAATGAACCCAGAATGATGTGAAATTGTGCTTCGTGCAACATAATTCTGGGTGCCATTTACAAACCATAAGTGCTAATGACTCCATTCCTTTTTGTGGTTGTAGGGGCTGTTGATTGGAGTATATTAAAACAAACCTGATCTCTCTAGGACATTCAGAAGCCAAGTTATAAGCCCACAAATGTGTAACTGGACTACTTCTATAAATTGACACCAGATCCGGTGACCTTTGGGACATGGTTTGACCCCCTTAGGAAAGTGATATCATGATGAACCGTTCAGATCACTTACAACTCAATAGATTCTACCTTCCTGTAACGTTTCAGCCTGATTGGACCTTGTTTTCACACAAATGAACCCAGAATGATGTGAAATTGTGCTTCGTGCAACATAATTCTGGGTGCCATTAAAAAACCATAAGTGCTAATGACTCCATTCCTTTTTGTGGTTGTAGGGGCTGTTGATTGGAGTATAATAAAACAAACCTTCTTCTCTCTAGGACATTCAGAAGCCAAGTTATAAGCCCACAAAGGTGTAACTGTACTACTTCTTTAAATTGACACCAGATCCTGTGACCTTTGGGACATGGTTTGACCCCCTTAGCAAAGTGCTATCATCATGAAACGTTCAGATCCCTTACAACTCAATAGATTCTACCTTCCTGCAACTTTTCACCCTGATTGGACCTTGTTTTCACACAAATGAACCCAGAATGATGTGAAATTGTGCTTCGTGCAACATAATTCTGGGTGCCATTTACAAACCATAAGTGCTAATGACTCCATTCCTTTTTGTGGTTGTAGGGGCTGTTGATTGGAGAACACTAAAACAAACCTAACCTCTCTAGGACATTCAGAAGCCAAGTTATAAGCCCACAAATGTGTAACTGGACTACTTCTATAAATTGACACCAGATCCGGTGACCTTTGGGACATGGTTTGACCCCCTTAGGAAAGTGATATCATGATGAACCGTTCAGATCACTTACAACTCAATAGATTCTACCTTCCTGTAACGTTTCAGCCTGATTGGACCTTGTTTTCACACAAATGAACCCAGAATGATGTGAAATTGTGCTTCGTGCAACATAAATCTGGGTGCCATTAAAAAACCATAAGTGCTAATGACTCCATTCCTTTTTGTGGTTGTAGGGGCTGTTGACTGGAGTATACTAAAACAAACCTGATCTCTCTAGGACATTCAGAAGCCAAGTTATAAGCCCACAAATGTGTAACTGGACTACTTCTTTAAAGAGACACCAGGCCCGGTGACCTTTGCGACATGGTTTTACCCCCTATAGGAATGTGCGATCATCTTGAAACGTTCAGATCACTTACAACTCAATAGATTCTACCTTCCTGTAACGTTTCAGCCTGATTGGACCTTGTTTTCACACAAATGAACCCAGAATGATGTGAAATTGTGCTTCGTGCAACATAATTCTGGGTGCCATTAAAAAACCATAAGTGCTAATGACTCCATTCCTTTTTGTGGTTGTAGGGGCTGTTGATTGGAGTATAATAAAACAAACCTTCTTCTCTCTAGGACATTCAGAAGCCAAGTTATAAGCCCACAAAGGTGTAACTGTACTACTTCTTTAAATTGACACCAGATCCTGTGACCTTTGGGACATGGTTTGACCCCCTTAGGAAAGTGATATCATGATGAACCGTTCAGATCACTTACAACTCAATAGATTCTACCTTCCTGTAATGTTTCAGCCTGATTGGACCTTGTTTTCACACAAATGAACCCAGAATGATGTGAAATTGTGCATTGTGCAACATAATTCTGGGTGCCATTTACAAACCATAAGTGCTAATGACTCCATTCCTTTTTGTGGTTGTAGGGGCTGTTGATTGGAGTACACTAAAACAAACATAACCTCTCTAGGACATTCAGAAGCCAAGTTATAAGCCCACAAAGGTGTAACTGGACTACTTGTTTAAAGTGACACCAGGCCCGGTGACCTTTGGGACATGGTTTTACCCCCTATAGGAATGTGCGATCATCTTGAAACGTTCAGATCACTTACAACTCAATAGATTCTACCTTCTTGTAGCGTTTCAGCCTGATTGGACCTTGTTTTCACACAAATGGACCCAGAATGATGTGAAATTGTGCTTCGTGCAACATAATTCTGGGTGCCATTTACAAACCATAAGTGCTAATGACTCTATTCCTTTTTGTGGTTGTAGGGGCTGTTGATTGGAGTACATTAAAACAATCCTGATCTCTCTAGGACATTCAGAAGCCAAGTTATAAGCCCACAAAGGTGTAACTGGACTACTTCTTTAAAGTGACACCAGGTCCGGTGACCTTTGGGACATGGTTTGACCCCCTTAGGAAAGTGCTATCATCATGAAACGTTCAGATCACTTACAACTCAATAGATTCTACCTTCTTGTAGCGTTTCAGCCTGATTGGACCTTGTTTTCACACAAATGAACCCAGAATGATGTGAAATTGTGCTTCGTGCAACATAATTCTGGGTGCCATTTACAAACCATAAGTGCTAATGACTCCATTCCTTTTTGTGGTTGTAGGGGCTGTTGATTGGAGTATATTAAAACAAACCTGATCTCTCTAGGACATTCAGAAGCCAAGTTATAAGCCCACAAATGTGTAACTGGACTACTTCTATAAATTGACACCAGATCCGGTGACCTTTGGGACATGGTTTGACCCCCTTAGGAAAGTGATATCATGATGAACCGTTCAGATCACTTACAACTCAATAGATTCTACCTTCCTGTAACGTTTCAGCCTGATTGGACCTTGTTTTCACACAAATGAACCCAGAATGATGTGAAATTGTGCTTCGTGCAACATAATTCTGGGTGCCATTTACAAACCATAAGTGCTAATGACTCCATTCCTTTTTGTGGTTGTAGGGGCTGTTGATTGGAGTATATTAAAACAAACCTGATCTCTCTAGGACATTCAGAAGCCAAGTTATAAGCCCACAAATGTGTAACTGGACTACTTCTATAAATTGACACCAGATCCGGTGACCTTTGGGACATGGTTTGACCCCCTTAGGAAAGTGATATCATGATGAACCGTTCAGATCACTTACAACTCAATAGATTCTACCTTCCTGTAACGTTTCAGCCTGATTGGACCTTGTTTTCACACAAATGAACCCAGAATGATGTGAAATTGTGCTTCGTGCAACATAATTCTGGGTGCCATTAAAAAACCATAAGTGCTAATGACTCCATTCCTTTTTGTGGTTGTAGGGGCTGTTGACTGGAGTATACTAAAACAAACCTGATCTCTCTAGGACATTCAGAAGCCAAGTTATAAGCCCACAAATGTGTAACTGGACTACTTCTTTAAAGAGACACCAGGCCCGGTGACCTTTGCGACATGGTTTTACCCCCTATAGGAATGTGCGATCATCTTGAAACGTTCAGATCACTTACAACTCAATAGATTCTACCTTCCTGTAACGTTTCAGCCTGATTGGACCTTGTTTTCACACAAATGGACCCAGAATGATGTGAAATTGTGCTTCTTGCAACATAATTCTGGGTGCCATTTAAATCCATAAGTGCTAATGACTCTATTCCTTTTTGTGGTTGTAGGGGCTGTTGATTGGAGTACATTAAAACAATCCTGATCTCTCTAGGACATTCAGAAGCCAAGTTATAAGCCCACAAAGGTGTAACTGGACTACTTCTTTAAAGTGACACCAGGTCCGGTGACCTTTGGGACATGGTTTGACCCCCTTAGGAAAGTGCTATCATCATGAAACGTTCAGATCACTTACAACTCAATAGATTCTACCTTCTTGTAGCGTTTCAGCCTGATTGGACCTTGTTTTCACACAAATGAACCCAGAATGATGTGAAATTGTGCTTCGTGCAACATAATTCTGGGTGCCATTTACAAACCATAAGTGCTAATGACTCCATTCCTTTTTGTGGTTGTAGGGGCTGTTGATTGGAGTATATTAAAACAAACCTGATCTCTCTAGGACATTCAGAAGCCAAGTTATAAGCCCACAAATGTGTAACTGGACTACTTCTATAAATTGACACCAGATCCGGTGACCTTTGGGACATGGTTTGACCCCCTTAGGAAAGTGATATCATGATGAACCGTTCAGATCACTTACAACTCAATAGATTCTACCTTCCTGTAACGTTTCAGCCTGATTGGACCTTGTTTTCACACAAATGAACCCAGAATGATGTGAAATTGTGCTTCGTGCAACATAATTCTGGGTGCCATTAAAAAACCATAAGTGCTAATGACTCCATTCCTTTTTGTGGTTGTAGGGGCTGTTGACTGGAGTATACTAAAACAAACCTGATCTCTCTAGGACATTCAGAAGCCAAGTTATAAGCCCACAAATGTGTAACTGGACTACTTCTTTAAAGAGACACCAGGCCCGGTGACCTTTGCGACATGGTTTTACCCCCTATAGGAATGTGCGATCATCTTGAAACGTTCAGATCACTTACAACTCAATAGATTCTACCTTCCTGTAACGTTTCAGCCTGATTGGACCTTGTTTTCACACAAATGAACCCAGAATGATGTGAAATTGTGCTTCGTGCAACATAATTCTGGGTGCCATTAAAAAACCATAAGTGCTAATGACTCCATTCCTTTTTGTGGTTGTAGGGGCTGTTGATTGGAGTATAATAAAACAAACCTTCTTCTCTCTAGGACATTCAGAAGCCAAGTTATAAGCCCACAAAGGTGTAACTGTACTACTTCTTTAAATTGACACCAGATCCTGTGACCTTTGGGACATGGTTTGACCCCCTTAGCAAAGTGCTATCATCATGAAACGTTCAGATCCCTTACAACTCAATAGATTCTACCTTCCTGCAACGTTTCACCCTGATTGGACCTTGTTTTCACACAAATGAACCCAGAATGATGTGAAATTGTGCTTCGTGCAACATAATTCTGGGTGCCATTTACAAACCATAAGTGCTAATGACTCCATTCCTTTTTGTGGTTGTAGGGGCTGTTGATTGGAGAACACTAAAACAAACCTAACCTCTCTAGGACATTCAGAAGCCAAGTTATAAGCCCACAAAGGTGTAACTGGACTACTTCTTTAAAGTGACACCAGGCCCGGTGACCTTTGGGACATGGTTTTACCCCTATAGGAATGTGCGATCATCTTGAAACGTTCAGATCACTTACAACTCAATAGATTCTACCTTCTTGTAGCGTTTCAGCCTGATTGGACCTTGTTTTCACACAAATGGACCCAGAATGATGTGAAATTGTGCTTCGTGCAACATAATTCTGGGTGCCATTTACAAACCTTAAGTGCTAATGACTCCATTCCTTTTTGTGGTTGTAGGGGCTGTTGATTGGAGTACACTAAAACAAACCTGATCTCTCTAGGACATTAAGAAGCCAAGTTATAAGCCCACAAATGTGTAACTGGATTACTTCTTTAAATTGACACCAGATCCGGTGACCTTTGGAAAATGGTTTGACCCCCTTAGGAATGTGCGATCATCATGAAACGTTCAGATTACTTACAACTCAATAGATTCTACCTTCCTGTAACGTTTCAGCCTGAATGGACCTTGTTTTCACACAAATGGACCCAGAATGATGTGAAATTGTGCTTTGTGCAACATAATTCTGGGTGCCATTTACAAACCATAAGTGCTAATGACTCCATTCCTTTTTGTGGTTGTAGGGGCTGTTGATTGGAGTACACTAAAACAAACCTGATCTCTCTAGGACATTCAGAAGCCAAGTTATAAGCCCACAAATGTGTAACTGGACTACTTCTTTAAATTGACACCAGATCCGGTGACCTTAGGGACATGGTTTGACCCCCTTAGGAAAGTGCTATCATCATGAAACGTTCAGATCACTTACAACTCAATAGATTCTACCTTCCTGTAACGTTTCAGCCTGATTGGACCTTGTTTTCACACAAATGAACCCAGAATGATGTGAAATTGTGCTTCGTGCAACATAATTCTGGGTGCCATTTACAAACCATAAGTGCTAATGACTCCATTCCTTTTTGTGGTCTTAGGGGCTGTTGATTGGAGTACACTAAAACAAACCTGATCTCTCTAGGACATTCAGAAGCCAAGTTATAAGCCCTCAAAGGTGTAACTGGACTACTTCTTTAAAGTGACACCAGGCCGGGTGACCTTTGGGACATGGTTTGACCCCCTATAGGAATGTGCGATCATCTTGAAACGTTCAGATCACTTACAACTCAATAGGTTCTACCTTCTTGTAGCGTTTCAGCCTGATTGGACCTTGTTTTCACACAAATGGACCCAGAATGATGTGAAATTGTGCTTCGTGCAACATAATTCTGGGTGCCATTTACAAACCTTAAGTGCTAATGACTCCATTCCTTTTTGTGTTTGTAGGGGCTGTTGATTGGAGTACACTAAAACAAACCTGATCTCTCTAGGACATTCAGAAGCCAAGTTATAAGCCCACAAATGTGTAACTGGACTACTTCTTTAAATTGACACCAGATCCAGTGACCTTTGGGACATGGTTTGACCCCCTTAGGAAAGTGCTATCATCATGAAACGTTCAGATCACTTACAACTCAATAGATTCTACCTTCCTGTAACGTTTCAGCCTGATTGGACCTTGTTTTCACACAAATGAACCCAGAATGATGTGAAATTGTGCTTCGTGCAACATAATTCTGGGTGCCATTTAAAAACCATAAGTGCTAATGACTCCATTCCTTTTGGAGGTTGTAGGGGCTGTTGATTGGAGTACACTAAAACAAACCTGATCTCTCTAGGACATTCAGAAGCCAAGTTATAAGCCCTCAAAGGTGTAACTGGACTACTTCTTTAAAGTGACACCAGGCCGGGTGACCTTTGGGACATGGTTTGACCCCCTATAGGAATGTGCGATCATCATGAAACGTTCAGATCACTTACAACTCAATAGATTCTACCTTCTTGTAATGTTTCAGCCTGATTGGACCTTGTTTTCACACAAATGGACCCAGAATGATGTGGAATTGTGCTTCGTGCAACATAATTCTGGGTGCCATTTACAAACCATAAGTGCTAATGACTCCATTCCTTTTTGTGGTTGTAGGGGCTGTTGTTTGGAGTACATTAAAACAAACCTGATCTCTCTAGGACATTCAGAAGCCAAGTTATAAGCCCACAAATGTGTAACTGGACTACTTCTTTAAATTGACACCAGATCCGGTGACCTTTGGGACATGGTTTGACCCCCTTAGGAAAGCGCTATCATCATGAAACGTTCAGATCACTTACAACTCAATAGATTCTACCTTCTTGTAGCGTTTCAGCCTGAATTGACCTTGTTTTAACACAAATGAACCCAGAATGATGTGAAATTGTGCTTTGTGCAACGTAATTCTGGGTGCCATTTACAAACCATAAGTGCTAATGACTCCATTCCTTTTTGTGGTTGTAGGGGCTGTTAATTGGAGTACATTAAAACAAACCTGATCTCTCTAGGACATTCAGAAGCCAAGTTATAAGCCCACAAATATGTAACTGGACTACTTCTTTGAATTGACACCAGATCCGGTGACCTTTGGGACATGGTTTGACCCCCTTAGGAAAGTGCTATCATCATGAAACGTTCAGATCACTTACAACTCAATAGATTCTACCTTCCTGTAACGTTTCAGCCTGATTGGACCTTGTTTTCACACAAATGAACCCAGAATGATGTGAAATTGTGCTTCGTGCAACATAATTCTGGGTGCCATTTAAAAACCATAAGTGCTAATGACTCCATTCCTTTTTGTGGTTGTAGGGGCTGTTGATTGGAGTATACTAAAACAAACCTGATCTCTCAGGGACATTCAGAAGCCAAGTTATAAGCCCACAAATGTGTAACTGGACTACTTCTTTAAAGATACACCAGGCTCGGTGACCTTTGGGACATGGTTTTACCCCCTATAGGAATGTGCGATCATCTTGAAACGTTCAGATCACTTACAACTCAATAGGTTCCACCTTCTTGTAGCGTTTCAGCCTGATTGGACCTTGTTTTCACACAAATGGACCCAGAATGATGTGAAATTGTGCTTCGTGCAACATAATTCTGGGTGCCATTTACAAACCTTAAGTGCTAATGACTCCATTCCTTTTTGTGGTTGTAGGGGCTGTTTATTGGAGTACACTAAAACAAACCTGATCTCTCTAGGACATTCAGAAGCCAAGTTATAAGCCCACAAATGTGTAACTGGACTACCTCTTTAAATTGACACCAGATCCGGTGACCTTTGGGACATGGTTTGACCCCCTTAGGAAAGTGCTATCATCATGAAACGTTCAGATCACTTACAACTCAATAGATTCTACCTTCCTGTAACGTTTTAGCCTGATTGGACCTTGTTTTCACACAAATGAACCCAGAATGATGTGAAATTGTGCTTCGTGCAACATAATTCTGGGTGCCATTTAAAAACCATAAGTGCTAATGACTCCATTCCTCTTTGAGGTTGCAGGGGCTGTTGATTGGAGTACACTAAAACAAACCTGATCTCTCTAGGACATTCAGAAGCCAAGTTATAAGCCCTCAAAGGTGTAACTGGACTACTTCTTTAAAGTGACACCAGGCCCGGTGACCTTTGGGACATGGTTTGACCCCCTATAGGAATGTGCGATAATCACGAAACGTTCAGATCACTTACAACTCAATAGATTCTACCTTCTTGTAACGTTTCAGCCTGATTGGACCTTGTTTTCACACAAATGGACCCAGAATGATGTGAAATTGTGCTTCGTGCAACATAATTCTGCGTGCCATTTACAAACCATAAGTGCTAATGACTCCATTCCTTTTTGTGGTTGTAGGGGCTGTTGATTGGAGTATACTAAAACAAACCTGATCTCTCAGGGACATTCAGAAGCCAAGTTATAAGCCCACAAATGTGTAACTGGACTACTTCTTTAAAGAGACACCAGGCCCGGTGACCTTTGGGACATGGTTTTACCCCCTATAGGAATGTGCGATCATCTTGAAACGTTCAGATCACTTACAACTCAATAGGTTCCACCTTCTTGTAGCGTTTCAGCCTGATTGGACCTTGTTTTCACACAAATGGACCCAGAATGATGTGAAATTGTGCTTCGTGCAACATAATTCTGGGTGCCATTTACAAACCTTAAGTGCTAATGACTCCATTCCTTTTTGTGGTTGTAGGGGCTGTTGATTGGAGTACACTAAAACAAACCTGATCTCTCTAGGACATTCAGAAGCCAAGTTATAAGCCCACAAATGTGTAACTGGACTACCTCTTTAAATTGACACCAGATCCGGTGACCTTTGGGACATGGTTTGACCCCCATAGGAAAGTGCTATCATCATGAAACGTTCAGATCACTTACAACTCAATAGATTCTACCTTCCTGTAACGTTTTAGCCTGATTGGACCTTGTTTTCACACAAATGAACCCAGAATGATGTGAAATTGTGCTTCGTGCAACATAATTCTGGGTGCCATTTAAAAACCATAAGTGCTAATGACTCCATTCCTCTTTGAGGTTGCAGGGGCTGTTGATTGGAGTACACTAAAACAAACCTGATCTCTCTAGGACATTCAGAAGCCAAGTTATAAGCCCTCAAAGGTGTAACTGGACTACTTCTTTAAAGTGACACCAGGCCCGGTGACCTTTGGGACATGGTTTGACCCCCTATAGGAATGTGCGATAATCACGAAACGTTCAGATCACTTACAACTCAATAGATTCTACCTTCTTGTAACGTTTCAGCCTGATTGGACCTTGTTTTCACACAAATGGACCCAGAATGATGTGAAATTGTGCTTCGTGCAACATAATTCTGGGTGCCATTTACAAACCATAAGTGCTAATGACTCCATTCCTTTTTGTGGTTGTAGGGGCTGTTGATTGGAGTACACTAAAACAAACCTAACCTCTCTAGGACATTCAGAAGCCAAGTTATAAGCCCACAAATGTGTAACTGGACTACTTCTTTAAAGAGACACCAGGCCCGGTGACCTTTGGGACATGGTTTGACCCCCTTAGGAAAGTGCTATCATCATGAAACGTTCAGATCACTTACAACTCAGTAGATTCTACCTTCCTGTAGCGTTTCAGCCTGATTGGACCTTGTTTTCACAAAAATGGACCCAGAATGATGTGAAATTGTGCTTCGTGCAACATAATTCTGGGTGCCATTTACAAACCTTAAGTGCTAATGACTCCATTCCTTTTTGTGGTTGTAGGGGCTGTTGATTGGAGTACACTAAAACAAACCTGATCTCTCTAGGACATTCAGAAGCCAAGTTATAAGCCCACAAATGTGTAACTGGACTACTTCTTTAAATTGACACCAGATCCGGTGACCTTTGGGACATGGTTTGACCCCCTTAGGAAAGTGCTATCATCATGAAACGTTCAGATCACTTACAACTCAGTAGATTCTACCTTCCTGTAACGTTTCAGCCTGTTTGGACCTTGTTTTCACACAAATGAACCCAGAATGATGTGAAATTGTGCTTCGTGCAACATAATTCTGGGTGCCATTTACAAACCATAAGTGCTAATGACTCCATTCCTTTTTGAGGTTGTAGGGGCTGTTGATTGGAGTACACTAAAACAAACCTGATCTCCCTAGGACATTCAGAAGCCAAGTTATATGCCCTCAAAGGTGTAACTGGACTACTTCTTTAAATTGACACCAGGCCCGGTGACCTTTGGGACATGGTTTGACCCCCTATTGGAATGTGCGATCATCATGAAACGTTCAGATCACTTACAACTCAGTAGATTCTACCTTCCTGTAACGTTTCAGCCTGATTGGACCTTGTTTTCACACAAATGAACCCATAATGATGTGAAATTGTGCTTCGTGCAACATAATTCTGGGTGCCATTTACAAACCATAAGTGCTAATGACTCCATTCCTTTTTGTGGTTGTAGGGGCTGTTGATTGGAGTACATTAAAAAATACCTGATCTCTCTAGGACATTCAGAAGCCAAGTTAGAAGCCCACAAATGTGTAACTGGACTACTTCTTTAAAATTGACACCAGATCCGGTGATCTTTGGGACATGGTTTGACCCCCTATAGGAATGTGCGATAATCACGAAACGTTCAGATCACTTACAACTCAATAGATTCTACCTTCTTGTAACGTTTCAGCCGGATTGGACCTTGTTTTCACACAGATGGGCCCAGAATGATGTGAAATTGTGCTTCGTGCAACATAATTCTGGGTGCCATTTACAAACCATAAGTGCTAATGACTCCATTCCTTTTTGTGGTTGTAGGGGCTGTTGATTGGAGTACACTAAAACAAACCTAACCTCTCTAGGACATTCAGAAGCCAAGTTATAAGCCCACAAATGTGTAACTGGACTACTTCTTTAAAGAGACACCAGGCCCGGTGACCTTTGGGACATGGTTTGACCCCCTTAGGAAAGTGCTATCATCATGAAACGTTCAGATCACTTACAACTCAGTAGATTCTACCTTCCTGTAACGTTTCAGCCTGATTGGACCTTGTTTTCACACAAATGGACCCAGAATGATGTGAAATTGTGCTTCGTGCAACATAATTCTGGGTGCCATTTACAAACCTTAAGTGCTAATGACTCCATTCCTTTTTGTGGTTGTAGGGGCTGTTTATTGGAGTACACTCAAACAAACCTGATCTCTCTAGGACATTCAGAAGCCAAGTTATAAGCCCACAAATGTGTAACTGGACTACTTCTTTAAATTGACACCAGATCCGGTGACCTTTGGGACATGGTTTGACCCCCTTAGGAAAGTGCTATCATCATGAAACGTTCAGATCACTTACAACTCAGTAGATTCTACCTTCCTGTAACGTTTCAGCCTGTTTGGACCTTGTTTTCACACAAATGAACCCAGAATGATGTGAAATTGTGCTTCGTGCAACATAATTCTGGGTGCCATTTACAAACCATAAGTGCTAATGACTCCATTCCTTTTTGAGGTTGTAGGGGCTGTTGATTGGAGTACACTAAAACAAACCTGATCTCCCTAGGACATTCAGAAGCCAAGTTATATGCCCTCAAATGTGTAACTGGACTACTTCTTTAAATTGACACCAGGCCCGGTGACCTTTGGGACATGGTTTGACCCCCTATTGGAATGTGCGATCATCATGAAACGTTCAGATCACTTACAACTCAATAGATTCTACCTTCTTGTAACGTTTCAGCCTGATTGGACCTTGTTTTCACACAAATTGACCCAGAATGATGGGAAATTGTGCTTCGTGCAACATAATTCTGGGTGCCATTTACAAACCATGAGTGCTAATGACTCCATTCCTTTTTGTGGTTGTAGGGGCTGTTGGATGGAGTACATTAAAACAAACCTGATCTCTCTAGGACATTCAGAAGCCAAGTTATAAGCCCACAAATGTGTAACTGGACTACTTCTTTAAATTGACACCAGATCCGGTGACCTTTGGGACAAGGTTTGACCCCCTTAGGAAAGTGCTATCATCATGAAACGTTCAGATCACTTACAACTCAATAGATTCTACCTTCCTGTAACGTTTCAGCCTGATTGGACCTTGTTTTCACACAAATGAACCCAGAATGATGTGAAATTGTGCTTAGTGCAGCATAATTCTGGGTGCCATTTAAAAACCATAAGTGCTAATGACTCCATTCCTTTTTGAGGTTGTAGGGGATGTTGATTGGAGTACACTAAAACAAACCTGATCTCTCTAGGATATTCAGAAGCCAAGTTATAAGCCCACAAAGGTGTAACTGGACTACTTCTTTAAATTGACACCAGATCAGGTGACCTTTGGGACATGGTTTGACCCCCTTAGGAAAGTGCTATCATCATGAAACGTTCAGATCACTTACAACTCAATAGATTCTACCTTCTTGTATCGTTTCAGCCTGATTGGACCTTGTTTTCACACAAATGAACACAGAATGATGTGAAATTGTGCTTCGTGCAACACAATTCCTTTTGGGCTACTTTTACAACATTCAAAAGTAGCCCAAAATGAATGCTTCATTAATTGAAGAATTCAGTTTGGGTTACTTTAGAAGAAAACCCAAATTGGAGACCTCCATTTTGGGTTACTTTTGAAGAAGCCCCAAAATGGAGGCCTCCATTTCCTCCATTTTGGGTTACTTTAGAAGAAGACCCAAATTGGAGGCCTCCATTTTGGGTTACTTTTGAAGAAGCCCCAAAATGGAGGCCTCCATTTCCTCCATTTTGGGTTACTTTAGAAGAAGACCCAAATTGGAGGCCTCCATTTTGGGTTACTTTTGAAGAAGCCCCAAAATGAAGGCCTCCACTTCCTCCATTTTGGGTTACTTTAGAAGAAGACCCAAATTGGAGGCCTCCATTTTGGGTTACTTTTGAAGAAGCACCAAAATGGAGGCCTACATTTCGGGCTTCTTTTGCATGTAGTTGAAAGTAACCCAAATTGAAGGCTTCCTTAATTGAAAAATTCAGTTTGGGTTACTTTAGAAGAAGACCCAAAATGGAGGTCTCCATCTTGGGTTACTTTTGAAGAAGCCCCAAAATGGAGGCCTCCATTTCCTCCATTTTGGGTTACTTTAGAAGAAGACCCAAATTGGAGGCCTCCATTTTGGGTTACTTTTGAAGAAGCACCAAAATTGAGTCTCCATTTCAGGTCTGGTGACCTTTGGGACTTCATTTGACCCTGTTAGGGTAACGTTCAGATCACTTACAACTCCATAGACTATACGTTCATGTGATGTTTCAGCCTTATTGGACCTTGTTTTCGCACAAATGGACCCAGAAATATGTGAAATTGTGCTTTGTGCAACATAATTCTGGGTGCCATTTAAAGACAATAAGTGCTTATTACTCCATTCCTTTTTGTGGTAGTAGGGGCTGTTAATTGGAGCATTTTAAAACCAACATGACCTCTCTAGGATATTCAGAAGCCAAGTTATAAGCCCACAAAGGTGTGTTACGAACCACACCTTTAAAGAAGAAGTGATCCAATGACCTTTGTGACAACATTTGACCCCCTAAGGAATGTGCTATCATCATGAAACACATGATTCATTTACAACTCAATAGATTGTACCTTCCTGTGATGTTTCAGCCTGATTGAAGCTTTTTTCAGAGAACTGGACCCATAATAATATGAACTTGTGCTTGGTGCAACATAGGTCTGGGTGCCATTTAAAAACTGTACATCCTATCCACTCCATTCATTCTGTTCTAGATACAGACCATTCATTGGAGTATTTTAAAACCAGCCTGACCTCTCTAGGATATTCAGAAGCCAAGTTATAAGCCCACAAAGGTGTAACCAGACACCTGACTATATCTGCTTGGACAAGCGTCCCGTAAGGGCGCTCGAAAAGGTCCGACGGCATCGATTTCGACGTGCGTCGATGAGATGGTAGCCGGGATGCACCACCCCAAATTTCGTGCGGCTACGCCAAACCGAATTCAAACGGCGGCCCAAAAGTGTGAAAATTTAGCTCAGGCTTCATTTGCGGCCTTCTGCCACTTGAGCCCCTTTTTGGCCGCCGTTCGGCCCACGTTGGTCCGAGGTGCACGAATTTTTTTTGGTGCATCCCAGCACTGGTCCGAACCACAGATTTCGAAATCGTGCCGGTCGCATCGTGTTAAGCGTCCGTTTGGGGCCTGAGGGCGGTTTTCCCTCCATTTTGCCATGTGCTCGGCAAATTGGCATTTCTCAACCGATTTTCACCAAACAAACATCGATTTGGCATGCCGCCGTCACCCCGATCTAGCCCAGGCAGTTTGGTAGCCGTAGCTCGTTGTTCCGGTGCTGTTCTGGGTCAGAGGTCAGAGAAAATGATGGATTTGGGCTGTTTTGGGGCTGAAAAACAGGGTTCTCCTCAACCTAGAGACTTGAAACTGAGAATGTTTCTTTAAATAGCTGACAGCTACAACATATGCAGTTTTCAAGTTGCTGGCTTATTCAGAAGGGTCAAGGTTCACAGCCTCTTGGTACAAGCAGAGAAAATGATGGATTTGGGCTGTTTTGGAGCTGAAAAACAGGGTTCTGCTCAACCTAGAGAGTTGACACTTGCACATTTCCTTTAGATAGCTGACAGCTACCACATACGTCGAGCTCGTGCCGGTCGCAACGTGCTAAGCGTCCGTTTGGGGCCTGAGGGCAGTTTTCCCTCCATTTTGCCATGTGCTCGGCAAAGTGGCGTTTCTCAACCGATTTTCACCAAACAAACGTCGATTTGGCATGCCGCCCTCACCCCGAGCTAGCCCAGGCAGTTTGGTAGCCGTAGCTCTTTGTTTCGGTTCTTTTCCGAACCCCAGGTCGCCAGAGGTCACGCTCTTTTTGGCCACAGCTCCTCAAGGGAACGCCCGATCCGTCCCGTTTTTGGCGAGGTGGTCCCCGTGGTGCCAAGCAATCATAATCCGCTGTCAAAATTGAAAAAAAAAAAAAAAGTTGTGTCTGAGTTTGGCCAAAAAATGCCCTCTTAGACCCATCGCCTCAAAGAGGACTTGTGTTTTTCTGGTAGAAAGTGGAAAGAAAAAGTTCTGCTGGTGCCAGCGATGCCATCTTCGGATATGTTGTTCGGGGGCCAAGCACGAGTCCATCCGAGGTGGTTTGGTGGCAAAATATTTTGTTGTTCCGGAGATATAGCCCCCCAAAGTGCGCGATTTTTGCAAGTTTACAATGGCGCAATTCTAGCGCCGTGAGGGCTATCGAAAAGATGAGTAGATTTTTGCGCTCGTACCGGACTTCCGAACCAGAGAGTGTAAACAATTTTCGACTGCGCCCCTAGTGGCCGAACTTGGTCAGTGAGCAACGTAGCGTGACGCAACTAAAATATTATGATTCGGCATGTCCTTCTTTACAACATATGTGAATTTCGTGTCCCTACGTGGAATTTAACTATTTTTAATGAATTAAAAGAGACCGGCAAAACCCTAGGCCCGAAACCACGATTTTTAGACCCTTTTTGGCTGCCGTTCGGCCATCGTTGATCCGAGGCGCCCGAAAACTCTTCTGGTGCATCCCAGCACTGGCCCGAAACACATACGTCGAGTTCGTGCCGGTCGCATCGTGTTAAGCGTCCGTTTGGAGCCGTACGGCACTTTTCCCGCCTTTTCTGCCATGTGCTCGGCAAAGTGGCATTTCTCAACCGATTTTCACCAAACAAACGTCGATTTGGCATGCCGCCGTCACCCAGAGCTAGCTCAGGCAGTTTGGTTGCCGAAGCTCGTTGTTCTGGTGCTGTTCTGGGTCAGAGGTCAGAAAAAAGATGGATTTCAGCTAAAAACGGGGTTCTCTTCAACCTCCAGACTTGACACTGATACTGTGTGCTCCTTGACCTCACAGGTCCATCATGTGTTCATTTCAGACAGATTGGAGCTTGTATCACAGGTTTTTCAACCAGAAATATGTGAAATTGTGCTTGGTGCGACATATTTCTGGGTGCCATTTAAAAACCATAAGTGCTGACGACTCCATTCCTTCTGCTGGTGATAGGGGCTGTTAATTGGAGTCATTTAAACCCAACCTGACCTCTCTAGGACATTCAGAAGCCAAGTTCTGAGCCTCCAAAGGTGTATCCGGACATTTGTCTTTAAGGCAGAAGTGATCCGGTGACCTTTGGGACATCATCTGACCCCCTTAGGAATGTGCTATCATCATGAAATGTACAGATAACTTACAACTCAATAGATTCTACCTTCCTGTTGTGTTTCAGCCAGATTGGACCTTGTTTTCACACAAAAGGAACCAACATTATGTGAAAATGTGCTTTGTGCGACATATTTCAGGGTGCTGTTTAAAAACCGTACGTGCTAATGACTCCATTCCTTCTGCTGGTGATAGGGGCTGTTAATTGGAGTCATTTAAACCCAACCTGACCTCTCTAGGACATTCAGAAGCCAAGTTATGAGCCTCCAAAGGTGTATCCGGACATTTTTCTTTAAGGCAGAAGTGATCCGCTGACCTTTGTGACATCATCTGACCCCCTTAGGAATGTGCTGTCATCATGAAACGTGCAGATCACTTACAACTCAATAGATTCTACCTTCCTGTGGTGTTTCAGCCAGATTGGTCCTTGTTTGAGGGAACTGGAACCAAAATTATGTGAAATTGTGCTTGGTGCAACATAATTCTGTGTGTGCCATTTAAAAACTGTACATCCTATCCACTCCACTCCTTCTGTTATCGATACAGACCATTAATTGGAGTATCTTAAAACAAATTTGACCTCTCTAGGACATTCATAAGCCAAGTTATGAGCCTCCAAAGGTGTATCCGGACATTTTTCTTTAGATGACACCATGCTCGGTGACCTTTGGGCCATGGTTTGACCCCCTTAGGAAGGTGCTATCATCATGAAAAGTTCAGATAACTTACAACTCAATAGATTCTACCTTCCTGTTGTGTTTCAGCCAGATTGGACCTTGTTTTCACACAAAAGGAACCAACATTATGTGAAAATGTGCTTTGTGCGACATATTTCAGGGTGCTGTTTAAAAACCGTAAGTGCTAATGACTCCATTCCTTCTGCTGGTGATAGGGGCTGTTAATTGGAGTCATTTAAACCCAACCTGACCTCTCTAGGACATTCAGAAGCCGTTATGAGCCTCCAAAGGTGTATCCGGACATTTTTCTTTAAGGCAGAAGTGATCCGGTGACCTTTGTGACATCATCTGACCCCCTTAGGAATGTGCTGTCATCATGAAACGTGCAGATCACTTACAACTCAATAGATTCTACCTTCCTGTGGTGTTTCAGCCAGATTGGACTTTGTTTGAGGGAACTGGAACCAAAATTACGTGAAATTGTGCTTGGTGCAACATAATTCTATGTGTGCCATTTAAAAACTGTACATCCTATCCACTCCACTCCTTCTGTTATCGATACAGACCATTAATTGGAGTATCTTAAAACAAATTTGACCTCTCTAGGACATTCATAAGCCAAGTTATGAGCCTCCAAAGGTGTATCCGGACATTTTTCTTTAGGTGACACCATGCTCGGTGACCTTTGGGCCATGGTTTGACCCCCTTAGGAAGGTGCTATCATCATGAAAAGTTCAGATCACTTATAACTCAATAGATTCTACCTTTCTGTGGTGTTTCAGCCTGATTGAAGCTCTTTTTCAGAGAACTGGATCCATAATAATGTGAAATTGTGCTTGGTGCAACATAGGTCTGGGGTCTGGGTCCCATTTAAACCCCATAAGTGCTATTGACTTGATTCCTTTTTCTGGTAGTAGGGGCTGTTAATTGGAGTATTTTAAAACAGACCTGATCTCTCTAGGACATTCAGAAGAAAAGTTATAAGCCCACAAATGTGTGATACGAACGACGCCTTTAAAGAACAAGTGATCCGATGACCTTTGTGACACCATTTGACCATCTTAGGAATGAGCTATCATCATGAAACGTTCAGATCACTTACAACTCGATAGATTCTACCTTCCTGTAACGTTTCAGCCTGATTGGACCTTGTTTTCACACAAATGAACCCAGAATGATGTGAAATTGTGCTTCGTGCAACATAATTCTGGGTGCCATTTGAAAACCATAAGTGCTAATGACTCCATTCCTTTTTGTGGTTGTAGGGGCTGTTGATTGGAGTATATTAAAACAAACCTGATCTCTCTAGGACATTCAGAAGCCACGTAATAAGCCCACAAATGTGTAACTGGACTACTTCTTTAAATTGACACCAGATCCGGTGACCTTTGGGACATGGTTTGACCCCCTTAGGAAAGTGCTATCATCATGAAACGTTCAGATCACTTACAACTCAATAGATTCTACCTTCTTGTAGCGTTTCAGCCTGATTTGACCTTGTTTTCACACAAATGAACCCAGAATGATGTGAAATTGTGCTTCGTGCAACATAATTCTGGGTGCCATTTAAAAACCATGAGGGCTAATGACTCCATTCCTTTTTGTGGTTGTAGGGGCTGTTGATTGGAGTACACTAAAACAAACCTGATCTCTCTAGGACATTCAGAAGCCAAGTTATAAGCCCACAAATGTGTAACTGGACTACTTCTTTAAATTGACACCAGATCCGGTGACCTTTGGGACATGGTTTGACCCCCTTAGGAAAGTGCTATCATCATGAAACGTTCAGATCACTTACAACTCAGTAGATTCTACCTTCCTGTAACGTTTCAGCCTGATTGGACCTTGTTTTCACACAAATGAACCCATAATGATGTGAAATTGTGCTTCGTGCAACATAATTCTGGGTGCCATTTACAAACCATAAGTGCTAATGACTCCATTCCTTTTTGTGGTTGTAGGGGCTGTTGATTGGAGTACATTAAAAAATACCTGATCTCTCTAGGACATTCAGAAGCCAAGTTAGAAGCCCACAAATGTGTAACTGGACTACTTCTTTAAAATTGACACCAGATCCGGTGATCTTTGGGACATGGTTTGACCCCCTTAGGAAAGTGCTATCATCATGAAACGTTCAGATCTTTTACAACTCAGTAGATTCTACCTTCCTGTAACGTTTCAGCCTGTTTGGACCTTGTTTTCACACAAATGGACCCAGAATCATGTGAAATTGTGCTTCGTGCAACATAATTCTGGGTGCCATTTACAAACCATAAGTGCTAATGACTCCATTCCTTTTTGAGATTGTAGGGGCTGTTGATTGGAGTACACTAAAACAAACCTGATCTCCCTAGGACATTCAGAAGCCAAGTTATATGCCCTCAAATGTGTAACTGGACTACTTCTTTAAATTGACACCAGGCCCGGTGACCTTTGGGACATGGTTTGACCCCCTATTGGAATGTGCGATCATCATGAAACGTTCAGATCACTTACAACTCAATAGATTCTACCTTCTTGTAACGTTTCAGCCTGATTGGACCTTGTTTTCACACAAATGGACCCAGAATGATGTGAAATTGTGCTTCGTGCAACATAATTCTGGGTGCCATTTAAAAACCATGAGTGCTAATGACTCCATTCCTTTTTGAGGTTGCAGGGGCTGTTGATTGGAGTACACTAAAACAAACCTGATCTCTCTAGGACATTCAGAAGCCAAGTTATAAGCCCTCAAAGGTGTAACTGGACTACTTTAAAGTGACACCAGGCCCAGTGACCTTTGGGACATGGTTTGACCCCCTATAGGAATGTGCGATAATCACGAAACGTTCAGATCACTTACAACTCAATAGATTCTACCTTCTTGTAACGTTTCAGCCTGATTGGACCTTGTTTTCACACAAATGGACCCAGAATGATGTGAAATTGTGCTTCGTGCAACATAATTCTGGGTGCCATTTACAAACCATAAGTGCTAATGACTCCATTCCTTTTTGTGGTTGTAGGGGCTGTTGATTGGAGTACACTAAAACAAACCTAACCTCTCTAGGACATTCAGAAGCCAAGTTATAAGCCCACAAATGTGTAACTGGACTACTTCTTTAAAGAGACACCAGGCCCGGTGACCTTTGGGACATGGTTTGACCCCCTTAGGAAAGTGCTATCATCATGAAACATTCAGATCACTTACAACTCAGTAGATTCTACCTTCCTGTAACGTTTCAGCCTGATTGGACCTTGTTTTCACAAAAATGGACCCAGAATGATGTGAAATTGTGCTTCGTGCAACATAATTCTGGGTGCCATTTACAAACCTTAAGTGCTAATGACTCCATTCCTTTTTGTGGTTGTAGGGGCTGTTTATTGGAGTACACTAAAACAAACCTGATCTCTCTAGGACATTCAGAAGCCAAGTTATAAGTCCACAAATGTGTAACTGGACTACTTCTTTAAATTGACACCAGATCCGGTGACCTTTGGGACATGGTTTGACCCCCTTAGGAAAGTGCTATCATCATGAAACGTTCAGATCACTTACAACTCAGTAGATTCTACCTTCCTGTAACGTTTCAGCCTGTTTGGACCTTGTTTTCACACAAATGAACCCAGAATGATGTGAAATTGTGCTTCGTGCAACATAATTCTGGGTGCCATTTACAAACCATAAAAGCTAATGACTCCATTCCTTTTTGAGGTTGTAGGGGCTGTTGATTGGAGTACACTAAAACAAACCTGATCTCCCTAGGACATTCAGAAGCCAAGTTATATGCCCTCAAAGGTGTAACTGGACTACTTCTTTAATTTGACACAAGGCCCGGTGACCTTTGGGACATGGTTTGACCCCCTATTGGAATGTGCGATCATCATGAAATGTTCAGATCACTTACAACTCAATAGATTCTACCTTCTTGTAACGTTTCAGCCTGATTGGACCTTGTTTTCACACAAATGGACCCAGAATGATGGGAAATTGTGCTTCGTGCAACATAATTCTGGGTGCCATTTACAAACCATGAGTGCTAATGACTCCATTCCTTTTTGTGGTTGTAGGGGCTGTTGGATGGAGTACATTAAAACAACCCTGATCTCTCTAGGACATTCAGAAGCCAAGTTATAAGCCCACAAATGTGTAACTGGACTACTTCTTTAAATTGACACCAGATCAGGTGACCTTTGGGACATGGTTTGACCCCCTTAGGAAAGTGCTATCATCATGAAACGTTCAGATCACTTACAACTCAATAGATTCTACCTTCTTGTAGCGTTTCAGCCTGATTGGACCTTGTTTTCACACAAATGAACACAGAATGATGTGAAATTGTGCTTCGTGCAACACAATTCCTTTTGGGCTACTTTTACAACATTCAAAAGTAGCCCAAAATGAATGCTTCATTAATTGAAGAATTCAGTTTGGGTTACTTTAGAAGAAAACCCAAATTGGAGACCTCCATTTTGGGTTACTTTTGAAGAAGCCCCAAAATGGAGGCCTCCATTTCCTCCATTTTGGGTTACTTTAGAAGAAGACCCAAATTGGAGGCCTCCATTTTGGGTTACTTTTGAAGAAGCCCCAAAATGGAGGCCTCCATTTCCTCCATTTTGGGTTACTTTAGAAGAAGACCCAAATTGGAGGCCTCCATTTTGGGTTACTTTTGAAGAAGCCCCAAAATGGAGGCCTCCATTTCCTCCATTTTGGGTTACTTTAGAAGAAGACCCAAATTGGAGGCCTCAATTTTGGGTTACTTTTGAAGAAGCCCCAAAATGAAGGCCTCCACTTCCTCCATTTTGGGTTACTTTAGAAGAAGACCCAAATTGGAGGCCTCCATTTTGGGTTACTTTTGAAGAAGCACCAAAATGGAGGCCTACATTTCGGGCTTCTTTTGCATGTAGTTGAAAGTAACCCAAATTGAAGGCTTCCTTAATTGAAAAATTCAGTTTGGGTTACTTTAGAAGAAGACCCAAAATGGAGGCCTCCATCTTGGGTTACTTTTGAAGAAGCCCCAAAATGGAGGCCTCCATTTCCTCCATTTTGGGTTACTTTAGAAGAAGACCCAAATTGGAGGCCTCCATTTTGGGTTACTTTTGAAGAAGCACCAAAATTGAGTCTCCATTTCAGGTCTGGTGACCTTTGTGACTTCATTTGACCCTGTTAGGGTAACGTTCAGATCACTTACAACTCCATAGACTATACGTTCATGTGATGTTTCAGCCTTATTGGACCTTGTTTTCGCACAAATGGACCCAGAAATATGTGAAATTGTGCTTTGTGCAACATAATTCTGGGTGCCATTTAAAGACCATAAGTGCTTATTACTCCATTCCTTTTTGTGGTAGTAGGGGCTGTTAATTGGAGCATTTTAAAACCAACATGACCTCTCTAGGATATTCAGAAGCCAAGTTATAAGCCCACAAAGGTGTGTTACGAACCACACCTTTAAAGAAGAAGTGATCCAATGACCTTTGTGACAACATTTGACCCCCTAAGGAATGTGCTATCATCATGAAACACATGATTCATTTACAACTCAATAGATTGTACCTTCCTGTGATGTTTCAGCCTGATTGAAGCTTTTTTCAGAGAACTGGACCCATAATAATATGAACTTGTGCTTGGTGCAACATAGGTCTGGGTGCCATTTAAAAACTGTACATCCTATCCACTCCATTCATTCTGTTCTAGATACAGACCATTCATTGGAGTATTTTAAAACCAGCCTGACCTCTCTAGGATATTCAGAAGCCAAGTTATAAGCCCACAAAGGTGTAACCAGACACCTGACTATATCTGCTTGGACAAGCGTCCCGTAAGGGCGCTCGAAAAGGTCCGACGGCATCGATTTCGACGTGCGTCGATGAGATGGTAGCCGGGATGCACCACCCCAAATTTCGTGCGGCTACGCCAAACCGAATTCAAACGGCGGCCCAAAAGTGTGAAAATTTAGCTCAGGCTTCATTTGCGGCCTTCTGCCACTTGAGCCCCTTTTTGGCCGCCGTTCGGCCCACGTTGGTCCGAGGTGCACGAATTTTTTTTGGTGCATCCCAGCACTGGTCCGAACCACAGATTTCGAAATCGTGCCGGTCGCATCGTGTTAAGCGTCCGTTTGGGGCCTGAGGGCGGTTTTCCCTCCATTTTGCCATGTGCTCGGCAAATTGGCATTTCTCAACCGATTTTCACCAAACAAACATCGATTTGGCATGCCGCCGTCACCCCGATCTAGCCCAGGCAGTTTGGTAGCCGTAGCTCGTTGTTCCGGTGCTGTTCTGGGTCAGAGGTCAGAGAAAATGATGGATTTGGGCTGTTTTGGGGCTGAAAAACAGGGTTCTCCTCAACCTAGAGACTTGAAACTGAGAATGTTTCTTTAAATAGCTGACAGCTACAACATATGCAGTTTTCAAGTTGCTGGCTTATTCAGAAGGGTCAAGGTTCACAGCCTCTTGGTACAAGCAGAGAAAATGATGGATTTGGGCTGTTTTGGAGCTGAAAAACAGGGTTCTGCTCAACCTAGAGAGTTCACACTTGCACATTTCCTTTAGATAGCTGACAGCTACCACATACGTCGAGCTCGTGCCGGTCGCAACGTGCTAAGCGTCCGTTTGGGGCCTGAGGGCAGTTTTCCCTCCATTTTGCCATGTGCTCGGCAAAGTGGCGTTTCTCAACCGATTTTCACCAAACAAACGTCGATTTGGCATGCCGCCCTCACCCCGAGCTAGCCCAGGCAGTTTGGTAGCCGTAGCTCTTTGTTTCGGTTCTTTTCCGAACCCCAGGTCGCCAGAGGTCACGCTCTTTTTGGCCACAGCTCCTCAAGGGAACGCCCGATCCGTCCCGTTTTTGGAGAGGTGGTCCCCGTGGTGCCAAGCAATCATAATCCGCTGTCAAATTTGAAAAAAAAAAAAAAGTTGTGTCTGAGTTTGGCCAAAAAATGCCCTCTTAGACCCATCGCCTCAAAGAGGACTTGTGTTTTTCTGGTAGAAAGTGGAAAGAAAAAGTTCTGCTGGTGCCAGCGATGCCATCTTCGGATATGTTGTTCGGGGGCCAAGCACGAGTCCATCCGAGGTGGTTTGGTGGCAAAATATTTTGTTGTTCCGGAGATATAGCCCCCCAAAGTGCGCGATTTTTGCAAGTTTACAATGGCGCAATTCTAGCGCCGTGAGGGCTATCGAAAAGATGAGTAGATTTTTGCGCTCGTACCGGACTTCCGAACCAGAGAGTGTAAACAATTTTCGACTGCGCCCCTAGTGGCCGAACTTGGTCAGTGGGCAACGTAGCGTGACGCAACTAAAATATTATGATTCGGCATGTCCTTCTTTACAACATATGTGAATTTCATGTCCCTACGTGGAATTTAACTATTTTTAATGAATTAAAAGAGACCGGCAAAACCCTAGGCCCGAAACCACGATTTTTAGACCCTTTTTGGCTGCCGTTCGGCCATCGTTGATCCGAGGCCCCCGAAAACTCTTCTGGTGCATCCCAGCACTGGCCCGAAACACATACGTCGAGTTCGTGCCGGTCGCATCGTGTTAAGCGTCCGTTTGGAGCCGTACGGCACTTTTCCCGCCTTTTCTGCCATGTGCTCGGCAAAGTGGCATTTCTCAACCGATTTTCACCAAACAAACGTCGATTTGGCATGCCGCCGTCACCCAGAGCTAGCTCAGGCAGTTTGGTAGCCGAAGCTCGTTGTTCTGGTGCTGTTCTGGGTCAGAGGTCAGAAAAAAGATGGATTTCAGCTAAAAACGGGGTTCTCTTCAACCTCCAGACTTGACACTGATACTGTGTGCTCCTTGACCTCACAGGTCCATCATGTGTTAATTTCAGACAGATTGGAGCTTGTATCACAGGTTTTTCAACCAGAAATATGTGAAATTGTGCTTGGTGCGACATATTTCTGGGTGCCATTTAAAAACCATAAGTGCTGACGACTCCATTCCTTCTGCTGGTGATAGGGGCTGTTAATTGGAGTCATTTAAACCCAACCTGACCTCTCTAGGACATTCAGAAGCCAAGTTCTGAGCCTCCAAAGGTGTATCCGGACATTTGTCTTTAAGGCAGAAGTGATCTGGTGACCTTTGGGACATCATCTGACCCCCTTAGGAATGTGCTATCATCATGAAATGTACAGACAACTTACAACTCAATAGATTCTACCTTCCTGTTGTGTTTCAGCCAGATTGGACCTTGTTTTCACACAAAAGGAACCAACATTATGTGAAAATGTGCTTTGTGCGACATATTTCAGGGTGCTGTTTAAAAACCGTACGTGCTAATGACTCCATTCCTTCTGCTGGTGATAGGGGCTGTTAATTGGAGTCATTTAAACCCAACCTGACCTCTCTAGGACATTCAGAAGCCAAGTTATGAGCCTCCAAAGGTGTATCCGGACATTTTTCTTTAAGGCAGAAGTGATCCGCTGACCTTTGTGACATCATCTGACCCCCTTAGGAATGTGCTGTCATCATGAAACGTGCAGATCACTTACAACTCAATAGATTCTACCTTCCTGTGGTGTTTCAGCCAGATTGGACCTTGTTTGAGGGAACTGGAACCAAAATTATGTGAAATTGTGCTTGGTGCAACATAATTCTGTGTGTGCCATTTAAAAACTGTACATCCTATCCACTCCACTCCTTATGTTATCGATACAGACCATTAATTGGAGTATCTTAAAACAAATTTGACCTCTCTAGGACATTCATAAGCCAAGTTATGAGCCTCCAAAGGTGTATCCGGACATTTTTCTTTAGATGACACCATGCTCGGTGACCTTTGGGCCATGGTTTGACCCCCTTAGGAAGGTGCTATCATCATGAAAAGTTCAGATAACTTACAACTCAATAGATTCTACCTTCCTTTTGTGTTTCAGCCAGATTGGACCTTGTTTTCACACAAAAGGAACCAACATTATGTGAAAATGTGCTTTGTGCGACATATTTCAGGGTGCTGTTTAAAAACCGTAAGTGCTAATGACTCCATTCCTTCTGCTGGTGATAGGGGCTGTTAATTGGAGTCATTTAAACCCAACCTGACCTCTCTAGGACATTCAGAAGCCAAGTTATGAGCCTCCAAAGGTGTATCCGGACATTTTTCTTTAAGGCAGAAGTGATCCGGTGACATTTGTGACATCATCTGACCCCCTTAGGAATGTGCTGTCATCATGATACGTGCAGATCACTTACAACTCAATAGATTCTACCTTCCTGTGGTGTTTCAGCCAGATTGGACCTTGTTTGAGGGAACTGGAACCAAAATTATGTGAAATTGTGCTTGGTGCAACATAATTCTGTGTGTGCCATTTAAAAACTGTACATCCTATCCACTCCACTCCTTCTGTTATCGATACAGACCATTAATTGGAGTATCTTAAAACAAATTTGACCTCTCTAGGACATTCATAAGCCAAGTTATGAGCCTCCAAAGGTGTATCCGGACATTTTTCTTTAGGTGACACCATGCTCGGTGACCTTTGGGCCATGGTTTGACCCCCTTAGGAAGGTGCTATCATCATGAAAAGTTCAGATCACTTATAACTCAATAGATTCTACCTTTCTGTGGTGTTTCAGCCTGATTGAAGCTCTTTTTCAGAGAACTGGATCCATAATAATGTGAAATTGTGCTTGGTGCAACATAGGTCTGGGGTCTGGGTCCCATTTAAACCCCATAAGTGCTATTGACTTGATTCCTTTTTCTGGTAGTAGGGGCTGTTAATTGGAGTATTTTAAAACAGACCTGATCTCTCTAGGACATTCAGAAGAAAAGTTATAAGCCCACAAATGTGTGATACGAACGACGCCTTTAAAGAACAAGTGATCCGATGACCTTTGTGACACCATTTGACCATCTTAGGAATGAGCTATCATCATGAAACGTTCAGATCACTTACAACTCGATAGATTCTACCTTCCTGTAACGTTTCAGCCTGATTGGACCTTGTTTTCACACAAATGAACCCAGAATGATGTGAAATTGTGCTTCGTGCAACATAATTCTGGGTGCCATTTGAAAACCATAAGTGCTAATGACTCCATTCCTTTTTGTGGTTGTAGGGGCTGTTGATTGGAGTATATTAAAACAAAGCTGATCTCTCTAGGACATTCAGAAGCCACGTTATAAGCCCACAAATGTGTAACTGGACTACTTCTTTAAATTGACACCAGATCCAGTGACCTTTGGGACATGGTTTGACCCCCTTAGGAAAGTGCTATCATCATGAAACGTTCAGATCACTTACAACTCAATAGATTCTACCTTCTTGTAGCGTTTCAGCCTGATTGGACCTTGTTTTCACACAAATGAACCCAGAATGATGTGAAATTGTGCTTCGTGCAACATAATTCTGGGTGCCATTTAAAAACCATAAGGGCTAATGACTCCATTCCTTTTTGTGGTTGTAGGGGCTGTTGATTGGAGTACACTAAAACAAACCTGATCTCTCTAGGACATTCAGAAGCCAAGTTATAAGCCCACAAATGTGTAACTGGACTACTTCTTTAAATTGACACCAGATCCGGTGACCTTTGGGACATGGTTTGACCCCCTTAGGAAAGTGCTATCATCATGAAACGTTCAGATCACTTACAACTCAGTAGATTCTACCTTCCTGTAACGTTTCAGCCTGATTGGACCTTGTTTTCACACAAATGAACCCAGAATGATGTGAAATTGTGCTTCGTGCAACATAATTCTGGGTGCCATTTACAAACCATAAGTGCTAATGACTCCATTCCTTTTTGTGGTTGTAGGGGCTGTTGATTGGAGTACATTAAAAAATACCTGATCTCTCTAGGACATTCAGAAGCCAAGTTAGAAGCCCACAAATGTGTAACTGGACTACTTCTTTAAAATTGACACCAGATCCGGTGATCTTTGGGACATGGTTTGACCCCCTTAGGAAAGTGCTATCATCATGAAACGTTCAGATCTTTTACAACTCATTAGATTCTACCTTCCTGTAACGTTTCAGCCTGATTGGACCTTGTTTTCACACAAATGGACCCAGAATGATGTGAAATTGTGCTTCGTGCAACATAATTCTGGGTGCCATTTAAAAACCATAAGTGCTAATGTCTCCATTCCTTTTTGTGGTTGTAGGGGCTGTTGATTGGAGTACACTAAAACAAACCTGATCGCTCTAGGACATTCAGAAGCCAAGTTATAAGCCCACAAATGTGTAACTGGACTACTTCTTTAAATTGACACCAGATCCGGTGACCTTTGGGACATGGTTTGACCCCCTTAGGAAAGTGCTATCATCATGAAACGTTCAGATCACTTACAACTCAATAGATTCTACCTTCCTGTAACGTTTCAGCCTGATTGGACCTTGTTTTCACACAAATGAACACAGAATGATGTGAAATTGTGCTTCGTGCAACATAATTCTGGTTGCCAATTAAAAACCATAAGTGCTAATGACTACATTCCTTTTTGTGGTTGTAGGGGCTGTTGATTGGAGTACACTAAAACAAACCTGATCGCTCTAGGACATTCAGAAGCCAAGTTATTAGCCCACAAATGTGTAACTGGACAACTTCTTTAAATTGACACCAGATCCTGTGACCTTTGGGACATGGTTTGACCCCATTAGGAAAGTGCTATCATCCTGAAACGTTCAGATCACTTACAACTCAATAGATTCTACCTTCCTGTAACGTTTCAGCCTGATTGGACCTTGTTTTCACACAAAGGAACCCAGAATGATGTGAAATTGTGCTTCGTGCAACATAATTATGGGTGCCATTTAAAAACCATGAGTGCTAATGACTCCATTCCTTTTTGGGGTAATGGGGTCTGTTAATTGGAGTACTCTAAAACAAACCTGACCTCTCTAGGATATTCAGAAGCCAAGTTATACGCCCACAAATGTGTAACTGGACTACTTCTTTAAAGTGACACCAGATCCGTTGACCTTTGGGACATGGTTTGACCCCCTATAGGAATGTGCGATCATCATGAAACGTTCAGATCACTTACAACTCAATAGAGTCTACGTTCTTGTAACGTTTCAGCCTGATTGGACCTTGTTTTCACACAAATGGACCCAGAATGATGTGAAATTGTGCTTCGTGCAACATAATTCTGGGTGCCATTTACAAACCATAAGTGCTAATGACTCCCTTCCTTTTTGTGGTTGTAGGGGCTAACCTGATCTCTCTAGGACATTCAGAAGCCAAGTTATAAGTCCGCAAATGTGTAACTGGACTACTACTGTAAATTGACACCAGATCCGGTGACCTTTGGGACATGGTTTGACCCCCTTAGGAAAGTGCTATCATCATGAAACGTTCAGATCACTTACAACTCAATAGATTCTAAATTCCTGTAACGTTTCAGCCTGATTGGACCTTGTTTTCACACAAATGAACCCAGAATGATGTGAAATTGTGCTTCGTGCAACATAATTCTGGGTGCCATTTACAAACCATAAGTGCTAATGACTCCATTCCTTTTTGTGGTTGTAGGGGCTGTTGATTGGAGTACACTAAAACAAACCTGACCTCTCCAGGACATTCAGAAGCCAAGTTATAAGCCCACAAAGGTGTAACTGGACTACTTCTTTAAAGTGACACCAGGCCCGGTGACCTTTGGGACATGGTTTGACCCCCTATAGGAATGTGCGATCATCATGAAACGTTCAGATCACTTACAACTCAATAGATTCGACCTTCCTGTAACGTTTCAGCCTGATTGGACCTTGTTTTCACACAAATGAACCCAGAATGATGTGAAATTGTGCTTCGTGCAACATAATTCTGGGTGCCATTTAAAAACCATAAGTGCTAATGACTCCATTCCTTTTTGTGGTTGTAGGGGCTGTTGATTGGAGTACACTAAAACAAACCTGATCGCTCTAGGACATTCAGAAGCCAAGTTATTAGCCCACAAATGTGTAACTGGACAACTTCTTTAAATTGACACCAGATCCGGTGACCTTTGGGACATGGTTTGACCCCCTTAGGAAAGTGCTATCATCATGAAATGTTCAGATCACTTACAACTCAATAGATTCTACCTTCCTGTAACGTTTCAGCCTGATTGGACCTTGTTTTTACACAAATGAACCCAGAATGATGTGAAATTGTGCTTCGTGCAACATAATTCTGGGTGCCATTTAAAAACCATAAGTGCTAATGACTCCATTCCTTTTTGGGGTAATTGGGGCTGTTAATTGGAGTACTCTAAAACAAACCTGACCTCTCTAGGATATTCAGAAGCCAAGTTATAAGCCCACAAATGTGTAACTGGACTACTTCTTTAAATTGACACCAGATCCGGTGACCTTTGGGACATGGTTTGACCCCCTTAGGAAAGTGCTATCATCATGAAACATTCATATCACTTACAACTCAATAGATTCTACCTTCCTGTAACGTTTCAGCCGTATTGGACCTTGTTTTCACACAAATGAACCCAGAATGATGTGAAATTGTGTTTCGTGCAACATAATTCTGGGTGCCATTTAAAAACCATGAGTGCTAATGACTCCATTCCTTTTTGGGGTAATGGGGGCTGTGGATTGGAGTACACGAAAACAAACCTGACCTCTCTGAGACATTCAGAAGCCAAGTTATAAGCCCCCAAAGGTGTGTTTGGAATCCCGCCTTTAAGGAACAAGCTATCCGGTGACATTTATGACCTGATTTGACACCCTTAGGAATGTGCTATCATCATGAAACACAGGAATCGTTTACAACTCAATAGATTCTACTTTTCTGTGATGTTTCAGCCTGATTGAAGCTTTTTTCTGAGAAATGGACCCAGAATGATGTGAAATTGTGCTTTTGTGCGACATAATTCTGTGTGCCATTTAAAAACCATAAGTGCTAATGACTCCATTCCTTTTTGGGGTAATAGGGGCTGTTGATTGGAGTACACTAAAACAAACTTGATCTCTCTAGGACATTCAGAAGCCAAGTATAAGCCCACAAATATGTAACTGGACTACTTCTTTAAATTGACACCAGATCCGGTGACCTTTGGGACATGGTTTGACCCCCTTAGGAAAGTGCTATCATCATGAAACGTTCAGATCACTTACAACTCGATAGATTCTACCTTCCTGTAACGTTTCAGCCTTATTGGACCTTGTTTTCACACAAATGGACCCAGAATGATGTGAAATTGTGTTCGTGCAACATAATTCTGGGTGCCATTTACAAACCATAGGTGCTAATGACTCCATTCCTTTTTGTGGTTGTAGGGGCTGTTGATTGGAGTACACTAAAACAAACCTGATCGCTCTAGGACATTCAGAAGCCAAGTTATAAGCCCACAAATGTGTAACTGGACTACTTCTTTAAATTGACACCAGATCCGGTGACCTTTGGGACATGGTTTGACCCCCTTAGGAAAGGGCTATCATCATGAAACGTTCAGATCACTTACAACTCATTAGATTCTACCTTCCTGTAACGTTTCAGCCTGATTGGACCTTGTTTTCACACAAATGGACCCAGAATCATGTGAAATTGTGCTTCGTGCAACATAATTCTGGGTGCCATTTACAAACCATAAGTGCTAATGACTCCATTCCTTTTTGAGGTTGTAGGGGCTGTTGATTGGAGTACACTAAAACAAACCTGATCTCCCTAGGACATTCAGAAGCCAAGTTATATGCCCTCAAATGTGTAACTGGACTACTTCTTTAAATTGACACCAGGCCCGGTGACCTTTGGGACATGGTTTGACCCCCTATTGGAATGTGCGATCATCATGAAACGTTCAGATCACTTACAACTCAATAGATTCTACCTTCTTGTAACGTTTCAGCCTGATTGGACCTTGTTTTCACACAAATGGACCCAGAATGATGTGAAATTGTGCTTCGTGCAACATAATTCTGGGTGCCATTTAAAAACCATAAGTGCTAATGACTCCATTCCTTTTTGAGGTTGCAGGGGCTGTTGATTGGAGTACACTAAAACAAACCTGATCTCTCTAGGACATTCAGAAGCCAAGTTATAAGCCCTCAAAGGTGTAACTGGACTACTTTAAAGTGACACCAGGCCCCGTGACCTTTGGGACATGGTTTGACCCCCTATAGGAATGTGCGATAATCACGAAACGTTCAGATCACTTACAACTCAATAGATTCTACCTTCTTGTAACGTTTCAGCCTGATTGGACCTTGTTTTCACACAAATGGACCCAGAATGATGTGAAATTGTGCTTCGTGCAACATAATTCTGGGTGCCATTTACAAACCATAAGTGCTAATGACTCCATTCCTTTTTGTGGTTGTAGGGGCTGTTGATTGGAGTACACTAAAACAAACCTAACCTCTCTAGGACATTCAGAAGCCAAGTTATAAGCCCACAAATGTGTAACTGGACTACTTCTTTAAAGAGACACCAGGCCCGGTGACCTTTGGGACATGGTTTGACCCCCTTAGGAAAGTGCTATCATCATGAAACATTCAGATCACTTACAACTCAGTAGATTCTACCTTCCTGTAACGTTTCAGCCTGATTGGACCTTGTTTTCACAAAAATGGACCCAGAATGATGTGAAATTGTGCTTCGTGCAACATAATTCTGGGTGCCATTTACAAACCTTAAGTGCTAATGACTCCATTCCTTTTTGTGGTTGTAGGGGCTGTTTATTGGAGTACACTAAAACAAACCTGATCTCTCTAGGACATTCAGAAGCCAAGTTATAAGCCCACAAATGTGTAACTGGACTACATCTTTAAATTGACACCAGATCCGGTGACCTTTGGGACATGGTTTGACCCCCTTAGGAAAGTGCTATCATCATGAAACGTTCAGATCACTTACAACTCAGTAGATTCTACCTTCCTGTAACGTTTCAGCCTGTTTGGACCTTGTTTTCACACAAATGAACCCAGAATGATGTGAAATTGTGCTTCGTGCAACATAATTCTGGGTGCCATTTACAAACCATAAGTGCTAATGACTCCATTCCTTTTTGAGGTTGTAGGGGCTGTTGATTGGAGTACACTAAAACAAACCTGATCTCCCTAGGACATTCAGAAGCCAAGTTATATGCCCTCAAAGGTGTAACTGGACTACTTCTTTAAATTGACACAAGGCCCGGTGACCTTTGGGACATGGTTTGACCCCCTATTGGAATGTGCGATCATCATGAAATGTTCAGATCACTTACAACTCAATAGATTCTACCTTCTTGTAACGTTTCAGCCTGATTGGACCTTGTTTTCACACAAATGGACCCAGAATGATGGGAAATTGTGCTTCGTGCAACATAATTCTGGGTGCCATTTACAAACCATGAGTGCTAATGACTCCATTCCTTTTTGTGGTTGTAGGGGCTGTTGGATGGAGTACATTAAAACAAACCTGATCTCTCTTGGACATTCAGAAGCCAAGTTATAAGCCCACAAATGTGTAACTGGACTACTTCTTTAAATTGACACCAGATCAGGTGACCTTTGGGACATGGTTTGACCCCCTTAGGAAAGTGCTATCATCATGAAACGTTCAGATCACTTACAACTCAATAGATTCTACCTTCTTGTAGCGTTTCAGCCTGATTGGACCTTGTTTTCACACAAATGAACACAGAATGATGTGAAATTGTGCTTCGTGCAACACAATTCCTTTTGGGCTACTTTTACAACATTCAAAAGTAGCCCAAAATGAATGCTTCATTAATTGAAGAATTCAGTTTGGGTTACTTTAGAAGAAAACCCAAATTGGAGACCTCCATTTTGGGTTACTTTTGAAGAAGCCCCAAAATGGAGGCCTCCATTTCCTCCATTTTGGGTTACTTTAGAAGAAGACCCAAATTGGAGGCCTCCATTTTGGGTTACTTTTGAAGAAGCCCCAAAATGGAGGCCTCCATTTCCTCCATTTTGGGTTACTTTAGAAGAAGACCCAAATTGGAGGCCTCCATTTTGGGTTACTTTTGAAGAAGCCCCAAAATGGAGGCCTCCATTTCCTCCATTTTGGGTTACTTTAGAAGAAGACCCAAATTGGAGGCCTCCATTTTGGGTTACTTTTGAAGAAGCCCCAAAATGAAGGCCTCCACTTCCTCCATTTTGGGTTACTTTAGAAGAAGACCCAAATTGGAGGCCTCCATTTTGGGTTACTTTTGAAGAAGCACCAAAATGGAGGCCTACATTTCGGGCTTCTTTTGCATGTAGTTGAAAGTAACCCAAATTGAAGGCTTCCTTAATTGAAAAATTCAGTTTGGGTTACTTTAGAAGAAGACCCAAAATGGAGGCCTCCATCTTGGGTTACTTTTGAAGAAGCCCCAAAATGGAGGCCTCCATTTCCTCCATTTTGGGTTACTTTAGAAGAAGACCCAAATTGGAGGCCTCCATTTTGGGTTACTTTTGAAGAAGCACCAAAATTGAGTCTCCATTTCAGGTCTGGTGACCTTTGTGACTTCATTTGACCCTGTTAGGGTAACGTTCAGATCACTTACAACTCCATAGACTATACGTTCATGTGATGTTTCAGCCTTATTGGACCTTGTTTTCGCACAAATGGACCCAGAAATATGTGAAATTGTGCTTTGTGCAACATAATTCTGGGTGCCATTTAAAGACCATAAGTGCTTATTACTCCATTCCTTTTTGTGGTAGTAGGGGCTGTTAATTGGAGCATTTTAAAACCAACATGACCTCTCTAGGATATTCAGAAGCCAAGTTATAAGCCCACAAAGGTGTGTTACGAACCACACCTTTAAAGAAGAAGTGATCCAATGACCTTTGTGACAACATTTGACCCCCTAAGGAATGTGCTATCATCATGAAACACATGATTCATTTACAACTCAATAGATTGTACCTTCCTGTGATGTTTCAGCCTGATTGAAGCTTTTTTCAGAGAACTGGACCCATAATAATATGAACTTGTGCTTGGTGCAACATAGGTCTGGGTGCCATTTAAAAACTGTACATCCTATCCACTCCATTCATTCTGTTCTAGATACAGACCATTCATTGGAGTATTTTAAAACCAGCCTGACCTCTCTAGGATATTCAGAAGCCAAGTTATAAGCCCACAAAGGTGTAACCAGACACCTGACTATATCTGCTTGGACAAGCGTCCCGTAAGGGCGCTCGAAAAGGTCCGACGGCATCGATTTCGACGTGCGTCGATGAGATGGTAGCCGGGATGCACCACCCCAAATTTCGTGCTGCTACGCCAAACCGAATTCAAACGGCGGCCCAAAAGTGTGAAAATTTAGCTCAGGCTTCATTTGCGGCCTTCTGCCACTTGAGCCCCTTTTTGGCCGCCGTTCGGCCCACGTTGGTCCGAGGTGCACGAATTTTTTTTGGTGCATCCCAGCACTGGTCCGAACCACAGATTTCGAAATCGTGCCGGTCGCATCGTGTTAAGCGTCCGTTTGGGGCCTGAGGGCGGTTTTCCCTCCATTTTGCCATGTGCTCGGCAAATTGGCATTTCTCAACCGATTTTCACCAAACAAACATCGATTTGGCATGCCGCCGTCACCCCGATCTAGCCCAGGCAGTTTGGTAGCCGTAGCTCGTTGTTCCGGTGCTGTTCTGGGTCAGAGGTCAGAGAAAATGATGGATTTGGGCTGTTTTGGGGCTGAAAAACAGGGTTCTCCTCAACCTAGAGACTTGAAACTGAGAATGTTTCTTTAAATAGCTGACAGCTACAACATATGCAGTTTTCAAGTTGCTGGCTTATTCAGAAGGGTCAAGGTTCACAGCCTCTTGGTACAAGCAGAGAAAATGATGGATTTGGGCTGTTTTGGAGCTGAAAAACAGGGTTCTGCTCAACCTAGAGAGTTGACACTTGCACATTTCCTTTAGATAGCTGACAGCTACCACATACGTCGAGCTCGTGCCGGTCGCAACGTGCTAAGCGTCCGTTTGGGGCCTGAGGGCAGTTTTCCCTCCATTTTGCCATGTGCTCGGCAAAGTGGCGTTTCTCAACCGATTTTCACCAAACAAACGTCGATTTGGCATGCCGCCCTCACCCCGAGCTAGCCCAGGCAGTTTGGTAGCCGTAGCTCTTTGTTTCGGTTCTTTTCCGAACCCCAGGTCGCCAGAGGTCACGCTCTTTTTGGCCACAGCTCCTCAAGGGAACGCCCGATCCGTCCCGTTTTTGGAGAGGTGGTCCCCGTGGTGCCAAGCAATCATAATCCGCTGTCAAATTTGAAAAAAAAAAAAAAGTTGTGTCTGAGTTTGGCCAAAAAATGCCCTCTTAGACCCATCGCCTCAAAGAGGACTTGTGTTTTTCTGGTAGAAAGTGGAAAGAAAAAGTTCTGCTGGTGCCAGCGATGCCATCTTCGGATATGTTGTTCGGGGGCCAAGCACGAGTCCATCCGAGGTGGTTTGGTGGCAAAATATTTTGTTGTTCCGGAGATATAGCCCCCCAAAGTGCGCGATTTTTGCAAGTTTACAATGGCGCAATTCTAGCGCCGTGAGGGCTATCGAAAAGATGAGTAGATTTTTGCGCTCGTACCGGACTTCCGAACCAGAGAGTGTAAACAATTTTCGACTGCGCCCCTAGTGGCCGAACTTGGTCAGTGGGCAACGTAGCGTGACGCAACTAAAATATTATGATTCGGCATGTCCTTCTTTACAACATATGTGAATTTCATGTCCCTACGTGGAATTTAACTATTTTTAATGAATTAAAAGAGACCGGCAAAACCCTAGGCCCGAAACCACGATTTTTAGACCCTTTTTGGCTGCCGTTCGGCCATCGTTGATCCGAGGCCCCCGAAAACTCTTCTGGTGCATCCCAGCACTGGCCCGAAACACATACGTCGAGTTCGTGCCGGTCGCATCGTGTTAAGCGTCCGTTTGGAGCCGTACGGCACTTTTCCCGCCTTTTCTGCCATGTGCTCGGCAAAGTGGCATTTCTCAACCGATTTTCACCAAACAAACGTCGATTTGGCATGCCGCCGTCACCCAGAGCTAGCTCAGGCAGTTTGGTAGCCGAAGCTCGTTGTTCTGGTGCTGTTCTGGGTCAGAGGTCAGAAAAAAGATGGATTTCAGCTAAAAACGGGGTTCTCTTCAACCTCCAGACTTGACACTGATACTGTGTGCTCCTTGACCTCACAGGTCCATCATGTGTTAATTTCAGACAGATTGGAGCTTGTATCACAGGTTTTTCAACCAGAAATATGTGAAATTGTGCTTGGTGCGACATATTTCTGGGTGCCATTTAAAAACCATAAGTGCTGACGACTCCATTCCTTCTGCTGGTGATAGGGGCTGTTAATTGGAGTCATTTAAACCCAACCTGACCTCTCTAGGACATTCAGAAGCCAAGTTCTGAGCCTCCAAAGGTGTATCCGGACATTTGTCTTTAAGGCAGAAGTGATCCGGTGACCTTTGGGACATCATCTGACCCCCTTAGGAATGTGCTATCATCATGAAATGTACAGACAACTTACAACTCAATAGATTCTACCTTCCTGTTGTGTTTCAGCCAGATTGGACCTTGTTTTCACACAAAAGGAACCAACATTATGTGAAAATGTGCTTTGTGCGACATATTTCAGGGTGCTGTTTAAAAACCGTACGTGCTAATGACTCCATTCCTTCTGCTGGTGATAGGGGCTGTTAATTGGAGTCATTTAAACCCAACCTGACCTCTCTAGGACATTCAGAAGCCAAGTTATGAGCCTCCAAAGGTGTATCCGGACATTTTTCTTTAAGGCAGAAGTGATCCGCTGACCTTTGTGACATCATCTGACCCCCTTAGGAATGTGCTGTCATCATGAAACGTGCAGATCACTTACAACTCAATAGATTCTACCTTCCTGTGGTGTTTCAGCCAGATTGGACCTTGTTTGAGGGAACTGGAACCAAAATTATGTGAAATTGTGCTTGGTGCAACATAATTCTGTGTGTGCCATTTAAAAACTGTACATCCTATCCACTCCACTCCTTATGTTATCGATACAGACCATTAATTGGAGTATCTTAAAACAAATTTGACCTCTCTAGGACATTCATAAGCCAAGTTATGAGCCTCCAAAGGTGTATCCGGACATTTTTCTTTAGATGACACCATGCTCGGTGACCTTTGGGCCATGGTTTGACCCCCTTAGGAAGGTGCTATCATCATGAAAAGTTCAGATAACTTACAACTCAATAGATTCTACCTTCCTGTTGTGTTTCAGCCAGATTGGACCTTGTTTTCACACAAAAGGAACCAACATTATGTGAAAATGTGCTTTGTGCGACATATTTCAGGGTGCTGTTTAAAAACCGTACGTGCTAATGACTCCATTCCTTCTGCTGGTGATAGGGGCTGTTAATTGGAGTCATTTAAACCCAACCTGACCTCTCTAGGACATTCAGAAGCCAAGTTATGAGCCTCCAAAGGTGTATCCGGACATTTTTCTTTAAGGCAGAAGTGATCCGCTGACCTTTGTGACATCATCTGACCCCCTTAGGAATGTGCTGTCATCATGAAACGTGCAGATCACTTACAACTCAATAGATTCTACCTTCCTGTGGTGTTTCAGCCAGATTGGACCTTGTTTGAGGGAACTGGAACCAAAATTATGTGAAATTGTGCTTGGTGCAACATAATTCTGTGTGTGCCATTTAAAAACTGTACATCCTATCCACTCCACTCCTTCTGTTATCGATACAGACCATTAATTGGAGTATCTTAAAACAAATTTGACCTCTCTAGGACATTCATAAGCCAAGTTATGAGCCTCCAAAGGTGTATCCGGACATTTTTCTTTAGGTGACACCATGCTCGGTGACCTTTGGGCCATGGTTTGACCCCCTTAGGAAGGTGCTATCATCATGAAAAGTTCAGATCACTTATAACTCAATAGATTCTACCTTTCTGTGGTGTTTCAGCCTGATTGAAGCTCTTTTTCAGAGAACTGGATCCATAATAATGTGAAATTGTGCTTGGTGCAACATAGGTCTGGGGTCTGGGTCCCATTTAAACCCCATAAGTGCTATTGACTTGATTCCTTTTTCTGGTAGTAGGGGCTGTTAATTGGAGTATTTTAAAACAGACCTGATCTCTCTAGGACATTCAGAAGAAAAGTTATAAGCCCACAAATGTGTGATACGAACGACGCCTTTAAAGAACAAGTGATCCGATGACCTTTGTGACACCATTTGACCATCTTAGGAATGAGCTATCATCATGAAACGTTCAGATCACTTACAACTCGATAGATTCTACCTTCCTGTAACGTTTCAGCCTGATTGGACCTTGTTTTCACACAAATGAACCCAGAATGATGTGAAATTGTGCTTCGTGCAACATAATTCTGGGTGCCATTTGAAAACCATAAGTGCTAATGACTCCATTCCTTTTTGTGGTTGTAGGGGCTGTTGATTGGAGTATATTAAAACAAAGCTGATCTCTCTAGGACATTCAGAAGCCACGTTATAAGCCCACAAATGTGTAACTGGACTACTTCTTTAAATTGACACCAGATCCAGTGACCTTTGGGACATGGTTTGACACCCTTAGGAAAGTGCTATCATCATGAAACGTTCAGATCACTTACAACTCAATAGATTCTACCTTCTTGTAGCGTTTCAGCCTGATTGGACCTTGTTTTCACACAAATGAACCCAGAATGATGTGAAATTGTGCTTCGTGCAACATAATTCTGGGTGCCATTTAAAAACCATAAGGGCTAATGACTCCATTCCTTTTTGTGGTTGTAGGGGCTGTTGATTGGAGTACACTAAAACAAACCTGATCTCTCTAGGACATTCAGAAGCCAAGTTATAAGCCCACAAATGTGTAACTGGACTACTTCTTTAAATTGACACCAGATCCGGTGACCTTTGGGACATGGTTTGACCCCCTTAGGAAAGTGCTATCATCATGAAACGTTCAGATCACTTACAACTCAGTAGATTCTACCTTCCTGTAACGTTTCAGCCTGATTGGACCTTGTTTTCACACAAATGAACCCAGAATGATGTGAAATTGTGCTTCGTGCAACATAATTCTGGGTGCCATTTACAAACCATAAGTGCTAATGACTCCATTCCTTTTTGTGGTTGTAGGGGCTGTTGATTGGAGTACATTAAAAAATACCTGATCTCTCTAGGACATTCAGAAGCCAAGTTAGAAGCCCACAAATGTGTAACTGGACTACTTCTTTAAAATTGACACCAGATCCGGTGATCTTTGGGACATGGTTTGACCCCCTTAGGAAAGTGCTATCATCATGAAACGTTCAGATCTTTTACAACTCATTAGATTCTACCTTCCTGTAACGTTTCAGCCTGATTGGACCTTGTTTTCACACAAATGGACCCAGAATGATGTGAAATTGTGCTTCGTGCAACATAATTCTGGGTGCCATTTAAAAACCATAAGTGCTAATGTCTCCATTCCTTTTTGTGGTTGTAGGGGCTGTTGATTGGAGTACACTAAAACAAACCTGATCGCTCTAGGACATTCAGAAGCCAAGTTATAAGCCCACAAATGTGTAACTGGACTACTTCTTTAAATTGACACCAGATCCGGTGACCTTTGGGACATGGTTTGACCCCCTTAGGAAAGTGCTATCATCATGAAACGTTCAGATCACTTACAACTCAATAGATTCTACCTTCCTGTAACGTTTCAGCCTGATTGGACCTTGTTTTCACACAAATGAACACAGAATGATGTGAAATTGTGCTTCGTGCAACATAATTCTGGTTGCCAATTAAAAACCATAAGTGCTAATGACTACATTCCTTTTTGTGGTTGTAGGGGCTGTTGATTGGAGTACACTAAAACAAACCTGATCGCTCTAGGACATTCAGAAGCCAAGTTATTAGCCCACAAATGTGTAACTGGACAACTTCTTTAAATTGACACCAGATCCTGTGACCTTTGGGACATGGTTTGACCCCCTTAGGAAAGTGCTATCATCCTGAAACGTTCAGATCACTTACAACTCAATAGATTCTACCTTCCTGTAACGTTTCAGCCTGATTGGACCTTGTTTTCACACAAAGGAACCCAGAATGATGTGAAATTGTGCTTCGTGCAACATACTCTTGGGTGCCATTTAAAAACCATGAGTGCTAATGACTCCATTCCTTTTTGGGGTAATGGGGTCTGTTAATTGGAGTACTCTAAAACAAACCTGACCTCTCTAGGATATTCAGAAGCCAAGTTATACGCCCACAAATGTGTAACTGGACTACTTCTTTAAAGTGACACCAGATCCGTTGACCTTTGGGACATGGTTTGACCCCCTATAGGAATGTGCGATCATCATGAAACGTTCAGATCACTTACAACTCAATAGAGTCTACGTTCTTGTAACGTTTCAGCCTGATTGGACCTTGTTTTCACACAAATGGACCCAGAATGATGTGAAATTGTGCTTCGTGCAACATAATTCTGGGTGCCATTTACAAACCATAAGTGCTAATGACTCCCTTCCTTTTTGTGGTTGTAGGGGCTAACCTGATCTCTCTAGGACATTCAGAAGCCAAGTTATAAGTCCGCAAATGTGTAACTGGACTACTACTTTAAATTGACACCAGATCCGGTGACCTTTGGGACATGGTTTGACCCCCTTAGGAAAGTGCTATCATCATGAAACGTTCAGATCACTTACAACTCAATAGATTCTAAATTCCTGTAACGTTTCAGCCTGATTGGACCTTGTTTTCACACAAATGAACCCAGAATGATGTGAAATTGTGCTTCGTGCAACATAATTCTGGGTGCCATTTACAAACCATAAGTGCTAATGACTCCATTCCTTTTTGTGGTTGTAGGGGCTGTTGATTGGAGTACACTAAAACAAACCTGACCTCTCCAGGACATTCAGAAGCCAAGTTATAAGCCCACAAAGGTGTAACTGGACTACTTCTTTAAAGTGACACCAGGCCCGGTGACCTTTGGGACATGGTTTGACCCCCTATAGGAATGTGCGATCATCATGAAACGTTCAGATCACTTACAACTCAATAGATTCGACCTTCCTGTAACGTTTCAGCCTGATTGGACCTTGTTTTCACACAAATGAACCCAGAATGATGTGAAATTGTGCTTCGTGCAACATAATTCTGGGTGCCATTTAAAAACCATAAGTGCTAATGACTCCATTCCTTTTTGTGGTTGTAGGGGCTGTTGATTGGAGTACACTAAAACCAACCTGATCGCTCTAGGACATTCAGAAGCCAAGTTATTAGCCCACAAATGTGTAACTGGACAACTTCTTTAAATTGACACCAGATCCGGTGACTTTTGGGACATGGTTTGACCCCCTTAGGAAAGTGCTATCATCATGAAATGTTCAGATCACTTACAACTCAATAGATTCTACCTTCCTGTAACGTTTCAGCCTGATTGGACCTTGTTTTTACACAAATGAACCCAGAATGATGTGAAATTGTGCTTCGTGCAACATAATTCTGGGTGCCATTTAAAAACCATAAGTGCTAATGACTCCATTCCTTTTTGGGGTAATTGGGGCTGTTAATTGGAGTACTCTAAAACAAACCTGACCTCTCTAGGATATTCAGAAGCCAAGTTATAAGCCCACAAATGTGTAACTGGACTACTTCTTTAAATTGACACCAGATCCGGTGACCTTTGGGACATGGTTTGACCCCCTTAGGAAAGTGCTATCATCATGAAACATTCATATCACTTACAACTCAATAGATTCTACCTTCCTGTAACGTTTCAGCCGTATTGGACCTTGTTTTCACACAAATGAACCCAGAATGATGTGAAATTGTGTTTCGTGCAACATAATTCTGGGTGCCATTTAAAAACCATAAGTGCTAATGACTCCATTCCTTTTTGGGGTAATGGGGGCTGTGGATTGGAGTACACGAAAACAAACCTGACCTCTCTGAGACATTCAGAAGCCAAGTTATAAGCCCCCAAAGGTGTGTTTGGAATCCCGCCTTTAAGGAACAAGCTATCCGGTGACATTTATGACCTGATTTGACACCCTTAGGAATGTGCTATCATCATGAAACACAGGAATCGTTTACAACTCAATAGATTCTACTTTTCTGTGATGTTTCAGCCTGATTGAAGCTTTTTTCTGAGAAATGGACCCAGAATGATGTGAAATTGTGCTTTTGTGCGACATAATTCTGTGTGCCATTTAAAAACCATAAGTGCTAATGACTCCATTCCTTTTTGGGGTAATAGGGGCTGTTGATTGGAGTACACTAAAACAAACTTGATCTCTCTAGGACATTCAGAAGCCAAGTATAAGCCCACAAATATGTAACTGGACTACTTCTTTAAATTGACACCAGATCCGGTGACCTTTGGGACATGGTTTGACCCCCTTAGGAAAGTGCTATCATCATGAAACGTTCAGATCACTTACAACTCGATAGATTCTACCTTCCTGTAACGTTTCAGCCTTATTGGACCTTGTTTTCACACAAATGGACCCAGAATGATGTGAAATTGTGTTCGTGCAACATAATTCTGGGTGCCATTTACAAACCATAGGTGCTAATGACTCCATTCCTTTTTGTGGTTGTAGGGGCTGTTGATTGGAGTACACTAAAACAAACCTGATCGCTCTAGGACATTCAGAAGCCAAGTTATAAGCCCACAAATGTGTAACTGGACTACTTCTTTAAATTGACACCAGATCCGGTGACCTTTGGGACATGGTTTGACCCCCTTAGGAAAGGGCTATCATCATGAAACGTTCAGATCACTTACAACTCAATAGATTCTACCTTCCTGTAACATTTCAGCCTGATTGCTCCTTGTTTTCACACAAATGGACCCAGAATGATGTGAAATAGTGCTTCGTGCAACATAATTCTGGGTGCCATTTACAAACCATAGGTGCTAATGACTCCATTCCTTTTTGTGGTTGTAGGGGCTGTTGATTGGAGTACACTAAAACAAACCTGATCGCTCTAGGACATTCAGAAGCCAAGTTATAAGCCCACAAATGTGTAACTGGACTACTTCTTTAAATTGACACCAGATCCGGTGACCTTTGGGACATGGTTTGACCCCCTTAGGAAAGTGCTATCATCATGAAACGTTCAGATCACTTACAACTCAGTAGATTCTACCTTCCTGTAACGTTTCAGCCTGATTGGGCCTTGTTTTCACACAAATGAACCCAGAATGATGTGAAATTGTGCTTCGTGCAACATAATTCTGGGTGCCATTTACAAACCATAAGTGCTAATGACTCCATTCCTTTTTGTGGTTGTAGGGGCTGTTGATTGGAGTACATTAAAACAAACCTGATCTCTCTAGGACATTCAGAAGCCAAGTTATAAGCCCACAAATGTGTAACTGGACTACTTCTTTAAATTGACACCAGATCCGGTGACTTTTGGGACATGGTTTGACCCCCTTAGGAAAGTGCTATCATCATGAAACGTTCAGATCACTTACAACTCAATAGATTCTACCTTCCTGTAACGTTTCAGCCTGATTGGACCTTGTTGTCACACAAATGAACCCAGAATGATGTGAAATTGTGCTTCGTGCAACATAATTCTGGGTGCCATTTACAAACCATAAGTGCTAATGACTCCATTCCTTTTTGTGGTTGTAGGGGCTGTTGATTGGAGTACATTAAAAAATACCTGATCTCTCTAGGACATTCAGAAGCCAAGTTAGAAGCCCACAAATGTGTAACTGGACTACTTCTTTAAAATTGACACCAGATCCGGTGATCTTTGGGACATGGTTTGATCCCCTTAGGAAAGTGCTATCATCATGAAACGTTCAGATCTTTTACAACTCATTAGATTCTACCTTCCTGTAACGTTTCAGCCTGATTGGACCTTGTTTTCACACAAATGGACCCAGAATGATGTGAAATTGTGCTTCGTGCAACATAATTCTGGGTGCCATTTAAAAACCATAAGTGCTAATGTCTCCATTCCTTTTTGTGGTTGTAGGGGCTGTTGATTGGAGTACACTAAAACAAACCTGATCGCTCTAGGACATTCAGAAGCCAAGTTATAAGCCCACAAATGTGTAACTGGACTACTTCTTTAAATTGACACCAGATCCGGTGACCTTTGGGACATGGTTTGACCCCCTTAGGAAAGTGCTATCATCATGAAACGTTCAGATCACTTACAACTCAATAGATTCTACCTTCCTGTAACGTGTCAGCCTTATTGGACCTTGTTTTCACACAAATGGACCCAGAATGATGTGAAATTGTGTTCGTGCAACATAATTCTGGGTGCCATTTACAAACCATAGGTGCTAATGACTCCATTCCTTTTTGTGGTTGTAGGGGCTGTTGATTGGAGTACACTAAAACAAACCTGATCGCTCTAGGACATTCAGAAGCCAAGTTATAAGCCCACAAATGTCTAACTGGACTACTTCTTTAAATTGACACCAGATCCGGTGACCTTTGGGACATGGTTTGACCCCCTTAGGAAAGTGCTATCATCATGAAACGTTCAGATCACTTACAACTCAATAGATTCTACCTTCCTGTAACGTTTCAGCCTGATTGCTCCTTGTTTTCACACAAATGGACCCAGAATGATGTGAAATAGTGCTTCGTGCAACATAATTCTGGGTGCCATTTACAATCCATAAGTGCTAATGACTCCATTCCTTTTTGTGGTTGCAGGGGCTGTTGATTGGAGTACACTAAAACAAACCTGATCTCTCTAGGACATTCAGAAGCCAAGTTATAAGCCCACAAATGTGTAACTGGACTACTTCTTTAAATTGACACCAGATCCGGTGACCTTTGGGACATGGTTTGACCCCCTTAGGAAAGTGCTATCATCATGAAACGTTCAGATCACTTACAACTCAATAGATTCTACTTTCCTGTAACGTTTCAGCCTGATTGGACCTTGTTTTCACACAAATGAACCCAGAATGATGTGAAATTGTGCTTCGTGCAACATAATTCTGGGTGCCATTTACAAACCATAAGTGCTAATGACTCCATTCCTTTTTGTGGTTGTAGGGGCTTTTGATTGGAGTACACTAAAACAAACCTAACCTCTCTAGGGCATTTAGAAGCCAAGTTATAAGCCCACAAAGGTGTAACTGGACTACATCTTTAAAGTGACACCAGGCCCGGTGACCTTTGGGACATGGTTTGACCCCCTTAGGAAAGTGCTATCATCATGAAACGTTCAGATCACTTACAACTCAATAGATTCTACCTTCCTGTAACGTTTCAGCCTGATTGGACCTTGTTTTCACACAAATGAACCCAGAATGATGTGAAATTGTGCTTCGTGCAAAATAATTCTGGGTGCCATTTACAAACCATAAGTGCTAATGACTCCATTCCTTTTTGTGGTTGTAGGGGCGCCTGATTGGAGTACACTAAAACAAACCTGATCTCTCTAGGACATTCAGAAGCCAAGTTATAAGCCCACAAATGTGTAACTGGACTACTTCTTTAAATTGACACCAGATCCAGTGACCTTTGGAACATGGTTTGATCCCCTAGGAAAGTGCTATCATCATGAAACGTTCAGATCACTTACAACTCAATAGATTCTACCTTCCTGTAACGTTTCAGCCTCATTGGACCTTGTTTTCACACAAATGAACCCAGAATGATGTGAAATTGTGCTTCGTGCAACATAATTCTGGGTGCCATTTAAAAACCATAAGTGCTAATGACTCCATTCCTTTTTGTGGTTGTAGGGGCTGTTGATTGGAGTATATTAAAACAAACCTGATCTCTCTAGGACATTCAGAAGCCACGTTATAAGCCCACAAATGTGTAACTGGACTACTTCTTTAAATTGACACCAGATCCGGTGACCTTTGGGACATGGTTTGACCCCCTTAGGAAAGTGCTATCATCATGAAACGTTCAGATTACTTACAACTCAATAGATTCTACCTTCCTGTAACGTTTCAGCCTTATTGGACCTTGTTTTCACACAAATGGACCCAGAATGATGTGAAATTGTGTTCGTGCAACATAATTCTGGGTGCCATTTACAAACCATAGGTGCTAATGACTCCATTCCTTTTTGTGGTTGTAGGGGCTGTTGATTGGAGTACACTAAAACAAACCTGATCGCTCTAGGACATTCAGAAGCCAAGTTATAAGCCCACGAATGTGTAACTGGACTACTTCTTTAAATTGACACCAGATCCGGTGACCTTTGGGACATGGTTTGACCCCCTTAGGAAAGTGCTATCATCATGAAACGTTCAGATAACTTACAACTCAGTAGATTCTACCTTCCTGTAACATTTCAGCCTGATTGGGCCTTGTTTTCACACAAATGAACCCAGAATGATGTGAAATTGTGCTTCGTGCAACATAATTCTGGGTGCCATTTACAAACCATAAGTGCTAATGACTCCATTCCTTTTTGTGGTTGTAGGGGCTGTTGATTGGAGTACATTAAAACAAACCTGATCTCTCTAGGACATTCAGAAGCCAAGTTATAAGCCCACAAATGTGTAACTGGACTACTTCTTTAAATTGACACCAGATCCGGTGACTTTTGGGACATGGTTTGACCCCCTTAGGAAAGTTTTATCATCATGAAACGTTCAGATCACTTACAACTCAATAGATTCTACCTTCCTGTAACGTTTCAGCCTGATTGGACCTTGTTTTCACACAAATGAACCCAGAATGATGTGAAATTGTGCTTCGTGCAACATAATTCTGGGTGCCATTTAAAAACCATAAGTGCTAATGACTCCATTCCTTTATGTGGTTGTAGGGGCTGTTGATTGGAGTACACTAAAACAAACCTGATCTCTCTAGGACATTCAGAAGCCAAGTTATAAGCCCACAAATGTCTAACTGGACTACTTCTTTAAATTGACACCAGATCCGGTGACCTTTGGGACATGGTTTGACCCCCTTAGGAAAGTGCTATCATCATGAAACGTTCAGGTCACTTACAACTCAATAGATTCTACCTTCCTGTAACGTTTCAGCCTGATTGGGCCTTGTTTTCACACAAATGAACCCAGAATGATGTGAAATTGTGCTTCGTGCAACATAATTCTGGGTGCCATTTACAAACCATAAGTGCTAATGACTCCATTCCTTTTTGTGGTTGTAGGGGCTGTTGATTGGAGTACTCTAAAACAAACCTGATCGCTCTAGGACATTCAGAAGCCAAGTTATAAGCCCACAAATGTGTAACTGGACTACTTCTTTAAATTGACACCAGATCCGGTGACCTTTGGGACATGGTTTGACCCCCTTAGGAAAGTGCTATCATCATGAAACGTTCAGATCACTTACAACTCAATAGATTCTACCTTCTTGTAACGTTTCAGCCTGATTGGACCTTGTTTTCACACAAATGGACCCAGAATGTTGTGAAATTGTGCTTCGTGCAGCATAATTCTGGGTGCCATTTACAAACCATAAGTGCTAATGACCCCATTCCTTTTTGTGGTTGTAGGGGCTGTTGATTGGAGTACACTAAAACAAACCTGATCTCTCTAGGACATGCAGAAGCCAAGTTATAAGCCCACAAATGTGTAACTGGACTACTTCTTTAAATTGACACCAGATCCGGTGACCTTTGGGACATGGTTTGACCCCCTTAGGAAAGTGCTATCATCATGAAACGTTCAGATCACTTACAACTCAATAGATTCTACCTTCCTGTAATGTTTCAGCCTGATTGGACCTTGTTTTCACACAAATGAACCCAGAATGATGTGAAATTGTGCTTCGTGCAACATAATTCTGGGTGCCATTTACAAACCATAAGTGCTAATGACTCCATTCCTTTTTGTGGTTGTAGGGGCTTTTGATTGGAGTACACTAAAACAAACCTAACCTCTCTAGGGCATTTAGAAGCCAAGTTATAAGCCCACAAAGGTGTAACTGGACTACATCTTTAAAGTGACACCAGGCCCGGTGACCTTTGGGACATGGTTTGACCCCCTTAGGAAAGTGCTATCATCATGAAACGTTCAGATCACTTACAACTCAATAGATTCTACCTTCCTGTAACGTTTCAGCCTGATTGGACCTTGTTTTCACACAAATGAACCCAGAATGATGTGAAATTGTGCTTCGTGCAACATAATTCTGGGTGCCATTTACAAACCATAAGTGCTAATGACTCCATTCCTTTTTGTGGTTGTAGGGGCTGCTGATTGGAGTACACTAAAACAAACCTGATCTCTCTAGGACATTCAGAAGCCAAGTTATAAGCCCACAAATGTGTAACTGGACTACTTCTTTAAATTGACACCAGATCCGGTGACCTTTGGAACATGGTTTGATCCCCTAGGAAAGTGCTATCATCATGAAACGTTCAGATCACTTACAACTCAATAGATTCTACCTTCCTGTAACGTTTCAGCCTGATTGGACCTTGTTTTCACACAAATGAACCCAGAATGATGTGAAATTGTGCTTCGTGCAACATAATTCTGGGTGCCATTTAAAAACCATAAGTGCTAATGACTCCATTCCTTTTTGTGGTTGTAGGGGCTGTTGATTGGAGTATATTAAAACAAACCTGATCTCTCTAGGACATTCAGAAGCCACGTTATAAGCCCACAAATGTGTAACTGGACTACTTCTTTAAATTGACACCAGATCCGGTGACCTTTGGGACATGGTTTGACCCCCTTAGGAAAGTGCTATCATCATGAAACGTTCAGATCACTTACAACTCAATAGATTCTACCTTCCTGTAAAGTTTCAGCCTGATTGGACCTTGTTTTCACACAAATGAACCCAGAATGATGTGAAATTGTGCTTCGTGCAACATAATTCTGGGTGCCATTTACAAACCATAAGTGCTAATGACTCCATTCCTGTTTGTGGTTGTAGGGGCTTTTGATTGGAGTACACTAAAACAAACCTAACCTCTCTAGGACATTTAGAAGCCAAGTTATAAGCCCACAAAGGTGTAACTGGACTACATCTTTAAAGTGACACCAGGCCCGGTGACCTTTGGGACATGGTTTTACCCCCTATAGGAATGTGCGATATATTTGTCCCCTCTAATTTAGTCAACATGACACTAAGGTCATGCACTGTCTTCATGATGTTGTAATGACCATACCGATCTGATAGCTTTTCAGAAAGGGAGGGGCTTTGATGCCATGGCGAATTCTGGCGTGACGCTGTGACCTTACGTTTTACTGTAACTTCCACAAACAGCCTCCGATTTGCCCGAGACTGAACATCACATCACCAGTGTGGTTAAGATAGAGTATCTCCTACTGGTGAGACGTGTAATGGTGGGCTCAGAGGGGATGCTGAGTCAGGGTGAGGTGTGGACGAGGAGGCCGTTCACGGTTTCTGGTGTCGGGGTGGTTGATGTTTCTGTTCTGCCAGACGTGTCCTGGTGCCCCCGGCTGCCGGCCAGGACGGAGCGGCGCGGAGCTGGGTTTGGAGAGCGTTGGTGATGGAGCGGAGGGGGTGCGGACAGAGGGCGAGCAGCTTCACTGCGAGGGCCGAACGACGCTGCTTGCAGCTTTAATGTGAAATTGTGCTTGGTGCAACATAGGTCTGGGGTCTGGGTCCCATTTAAACCCCATAAGTGCTATTGACTTGATTCCTTTTTCTGGTAGTAGGGGCTGTTAATTGGAGTATTTTAAAACAGACCTGATCTCTCTAGGACATTCAGAAGAAAAGTTATAAGCCCACAAATGTGTGATACGAACGACGCCTTTAAAGAACAAGTGATCCGATGACCTTTGTGACACCATTTGACCATCTTAGGAATGAGCTATCATCATGAAACGTTGGAATCACTTATAACTAAAAAGATTCTACTTTCCTGTGGTGTTTATGCCTGATTGAATCTTTTTTCAGTGAACTGGACCCATAATAATGTGAAATTGTGCTTGGTGCAACATAGTTCTGGGTCCCATTTAAAACCCATAAGTGCTATTGACTTAAGTCCTTTTTCTGGTAGTAGGGGCTGTTAATTGGAGTATTTTAAAACAGACCTGACCTCTCTAGGACATTCAGAAGCCAAGTTATAAGACCAACAGCTGCTTTTTTGGTGAGCAGGACGTCTCCGTTTTGGGTGTTTTTTGAAAGTAGCCCGAAATAAAGTGCATAGTGTCTGCCACCAAATCCAAAGTTCAGGTCAGAACGGGTGGGGGATGGGTGACGGACTCCACTTGACCCTTTGGTTCAGAACGGGCTACTTGTCTTCATTTTGGGACGCACGGGGGATGGGTGGAGACCCAGAAACATGTGAAACAGTGCTTTGTGTTACATAATTATGGGTGCCATTTAAAAACTGTACATCCTATCGACTCAATTCCTTCTGTTCTAGATACAGACCATTAATTGGAGTATTTTACAACAGACCTGACCTCTCTAGGACATTCAGAAGCCAAGTTATAAGCCCACAGCTGTTTTGGTGAGCAGCACGTCTCCGTTTTGGGCTAACTTTTGAAAGTAGCCCGAAATAAAGTGTATAGTGTCTGCCACCCAGTCAAAAGGTCAGGTCAGAACGGGTGGGGGATGGGCGACGGACTCAACTTGACCCTTTGGTTCAGAACGGGCTACTTTTCCTCCATTTTGGGACACATGGGGGTGGGGGGGGGGGGGGTGGGGGGGATGGGGGGCTGAGGTGGGCCGGTCAGCGGACCAGGGGGAGGTCTCTGGGGCGGCGACCTCAAAACGGGTTACTTTGGGGAGGGGGAAGGTGTGGGGTGTTCTGCGCCAATGGATTCAGAAGGGGTGAGTTTGGGCGCGATACGGGTCACTTTTAAATTTCTTGTCCAAGGGCTCCCCTAGTGTCCAAGTCCCAAAGTGAAGCAAAAGTAACCCATTCTGAGTCCAGGTGTGTGCCAAAATGTAAAAAGTAACCCAAATTTAAGGAGCCCAATTCCATTGGGGCCACTTTTGACGCAAAGTGTGGCAAAAAGCGCATTTTAGAATGCCCAAAATGAAGCAATCCCTCAGGGGGTCAAACCATGTCCCAAAGGTCACCGGATCTGGTGTCAATTTAAAGAAGTAGTCCAGTTACACATTTGTGGGCTTATAACTTGGCTTCTGAATTTCCTAGAGAGATCAGGTTTGTTTTAATGTACTCCAATCAACAGCCCCTACAACCACAAAAAGGAATGGAGTCATTGGCACTTATGGTTTGTAAATGGCACCCAGAATTATGTTGCACGAAGCACAGTTTCACATCATTCTGGGTCCATTTGTGTGAAAACAAGGTCCAATCAGGCTGAAACGTTACAAGAAGGTAGAATCTATTGAGTTGTAAGTGATCTGAACGTTTCATGATGATCGCACATTCCTATAGGGGGTCAAACCATGTCCCAAAGGTCACCGGGCCTGGTGTCACTTTAAAGAAGTAGTCCAGTTACACCTTTGTGGGCTTATAACTTGGCTTCTGAATATCCTAGAGAGGTCAGGTTTGTTTTAGAGTACTCCAATTAACAGCCCCCATTACCACTAAAAGGAATGGAGTCATTAGCACTTATGGTTTTTAAATGGCACCCAGAATTATGTTGCACGAAGCACAATTTCACATCATTCTGGGTTCATTTGTGTGAAAACAAGGTCCAATCAGGCTGAAACGTTACAGGAAGGTAGAATCTATTGAGTTGTAAGTGATCTGAACGTTTCATGATGATAGCACTTTCCTAAGGGGTCAAACCATGTCCCAAAGGTCACCGGATCTGGTGTCAATTTAAAGAAGTAGTCCAGTTACACATTTGTGGGCTTATAACTTGGCTTCTGAATGTCCTAGAGAGATCAGGTTTGTTTTAGTATACTCCAATCAACAGCCCCTACAACCACAAAAAGGAATGGAGTCATTAGCACTTATGGTTTTTAAATGGCACCCAGAATTATGTTGCACGAAGCACAATTTCACATCATTCTGGGTTCATTTGTGTGAAAACAAGGTCCAATCAGGCTGAAACGTTACAGGAAGGTAGAATCTATTGAGTTGTAAGTGATCTGAACGTTTCATGGTGATATCACTTTCCTAAGGGGGTCAAACCATGTCCCAAAGGTCACCGGATCTGGTGTCAATTTAAAGAAGTAGTCCAGTTACACATTTGTGGGCTTATAACTTGGCTTCTGAATGTCCTAGAGAGATCAGGTTTGTTTTAGTATACTCCAATCAACAGCCCCTACAACCACAAAAAGGAATGGAGTCATTAGCACTTATGGTTTGTAAATGGCACCCAGAATTATGTTGCACGAAGCACAATTTCACATCATTCTGGGTCCATTTGTGTGAAAACAAGGTCCAATCAGGCTGAAACGTTACAAGAAGGTAGAATCTATTGAGTTGTAAGTGATCTGAACATTTCAAGATGATCGCACATTCCTATAGGGGGTAAAACCATCTCCCAAAGGTCACCGGGCCTGGTGTCACTTTAAAGAAGTAGTCCAGTTACACCTTTGTGGGCTTATAACTTGGCTTCTGAATATCCTAGAGAGGTCAGGTTTGTTTTAGAGTACTCCAATTAACAGCCCCTATTACCACTAAAAGGAATGGAGTCGCTCCTCCTTGAACCGTCACCTTATCATGGTGGAGGAGTTTGAGTGCCCTAATGATCCTAGGAGCTATGTTGTCTGGGGCACTTAGTGCCCCTGGTAGGGTCTCCCATGACAAATTGGTCTTAGGTGAAGGGTGAGACAAAGAACGGTTCGAAGGATCTTTCATGGCGGTTAAAACGAAGAGTCGGAGTACCCGGCCCGGAGGGTTACCGGGGTCCCACCCTGGAGCCAGGCCTGGGGTTGGGGCCCGTGAGCGAGCGCCTGGTGGCCGGGCTTTCGCCCATGGGGCCCGGCCGGGCCCAGCCCGAACCGGATACATGGGCTCGTCCAACTGTGGACCCACCACCCGCAGGAGGAACATGAAGGGTCCGGTGCAATGCGAATCGGGTGGCAGACCAAGGCGGGAGCCTTGGCGGTCCAATCCCCGGACAAGAAAACTAGTTTTTGGGACATGGAACGTCACCTCGCTGGCAGGGAAGGAGCCGGAGCTTGTGGCAGAGGTTGAGCGGTACCGGCTAGATATAGTCGGACTCACCTCGACACATTGCATTGGCTCTGGAACCCGAGACCTGGAGAGGGGTTGGACACTCTACTTTGCTGGAGTTGCTCCGGGTGAGAGGCGGAGGGCTGGGGTTGGCTTTTTGTTAGCCCCGAGACTCTCTGCCTGTGTGTTGGGGTTTACCCCGGGGGACAAGAGGGTAGCTTCCTTGCGCCTTCGGGTCGGGGAACGGGTCCTGACTGTTGTTTGTGCTTATGGGCCAAATATCAGTTCAGAGTACCCACCCTTTTTGGAGTCCCTGGGACGAGTGCTAGATAGTGCTCCATCAGGGGACTCCATTGTCCTGCTGGGGGACTTCAATGCTCACGTGGGCAATGACAGCTTGACCTGGAGGGGTGTGATTGGGAGGAACGGCCCACCTAATCTGAACTCGAGCGGTGTTTTGTTATTGGACTTCTGTGCAAGCCGCAGTTTGGCCATAACGAACACCATGTTCGAACATAAGGATGCCCACCGGTACACTTGGTACCAGGGCAGCCTAGGTCACAGGTCGATGATAGATTTTGTAGTCGTATCATCTGACCTGCGGCCGTATGTTTTGGACACCCGAGTGAAGAGAGGGGCGGAGCTGTCAACTGATCACCACCTGGTGGTGAGTTGGATCAGATGGCAAGGGAACATGCCGCGTAGACCTGGCAGACCCAAACGCATAGTGAGGGTCTGCTGGGAACGCCTGGCAGAAGAACCTGTCAAGACGGTCTTCAACTCCCACCTCCGGCAGAGCTTTGATCACGTCCCGAGAGCAGTGGGGGACATTGAGTCCGAGTGGGCCCTGTTCCACTCTGCGATTGTCGAGGCGGCTGTTGCTAGCTGTGGTCGTAAGGTGGCCGGTGCCAGTCGTGGTGGCAACCCCCGTACCCGCTGGTGGACACCAGAGGTTCGGGGAGCCGTCAGGCTGAAGAAGGAGGCCTACAGGGCGTGGCTGGTCTGTGGGTCTCCGGAGGCAGCAGACAGGTACCGGATAGCCAAGCGGGGTGCAGCAGTGGCAGTTGCCGAGGCAAAATCTCGGGCGTGGGAGGAGTTTGGTGAGGCCATGGAGAAAGACTATCGATCGGCTCCAAAGAGGTTCTGGCAAACTGTCCGGCGCCTCAGGAGAGGAAGGCAGCAACTCGCTCACACTGTTTACAGTGGGGATGGGGAGCTGCTGACGTCAACTGAGGCTATAGTCGGACGGTGGAAGGAATACTTTGAGGAGCTCCTCAATCCCACCAATGCGCATTCCGAGGAGGAACCAGAGCTGGGAGGCCTGGGGATGGACTGTCCGATCTCGGGGGCAGAAGTTGCTGAGGTAGTCAAACAACTACACAGCGGCGGAGCCCCGGGGGCGGATGAGGTTTGTCCTGGGTATCTCAAGGCTATGGATGTTGTAGGGCTGTCATGGTTGACACGTCTCTACAACATTGCGTGGTCATCGGGGGCAGTTCCTAGGGAGTGGCAGACCGGGGTGGTGGTCCCCATCTTTAAGAAGGGTGACCTGAGGGTGTGTTCCAACTATAGGGGGATCACACTCCTCAGCCTCCCTGGAAAGGTCTACGCCAAGGTACTGGAGAGGAGGGTCCGATCGATAGTTGAATCTCAGATAGAGGAGGAGCAATGTGGTTTTCGCCCTGGCCGTGGAACTGTGGACCAGCTCTATACCCTTGCAAGGGTGATGGAGGGGGCATGGGAGTTTGCCCAACCAATCCACATGTGCTTTGTGGATTTGGAGAAGGCTTATGACCGTGTCCCCAGGGGCACCCTGTGGGGGACGCTCCAGGAGTATGGGGTGGGTGGCTTTCTGTTAAGGGCCATTCAGTCCCTTTACCAGAGGAGCGTGAGTTTGGTCCGCATAGCCGGTAGTAAGTCGGACCTGTTCCCAGTGAGGGTTGGACTCCGCCAGGGCTGCCCTTTGTCACCGGTTCTGTTCATCACTTTTATGGACAGAATTTCTAGACGCAGCCGTGGTGTGGAGTGTGTCGAGTTGGTGGCAGGAGAATCTCGTCTCTGCTTTTTGCGGATGATGTGGTCCTCCTAGCTTCATCCAGCTCTGACCTTCAGCTCTTGCTGGGTAGGTTCGCGGCCGAATGTGAAGCGGCTGGGATGAGGATCAACACCTCCAAATCTGAGACCATGGTTCTCGACTGGAAAAGGGTGGCTTGCCACCTCCGGGTCGGGGGAGAGGTCCTACCTCAAGTGGAGGAGTTTAAGTATCTCGGGGTCTTGTTCACGAGTGAGGGTAGGAGGGATCGGGAGATCGACAGGCGGATTGGTTCGGCGTCTGCAGTGATGCGGGCGCTGAGCCGATCTGTCGTGGGGAAGAGGGAGCTGAGCCAGAAAGCCAGGCTCTCGATTTACCGGTCGATCTACGTCCCAATCCTCACCTATGGTCATGAGCTTTGGCTAATGACCGAAAGAAGGAGATTGCGGATACAAGCGGCCGAAATGAGTTTCCTCCGTAGGGTGGCCGGGCTCAGCCTTAGAGATAGGGTGAGGAGCTCGGACATTCGGGAGGGACTCGGAGTAGAACCGCTGCTCCTCCGGATCGAAAGGAGCCAGTTGAGGTGGTTTGGGCATCTGGTCAGGATGCCTCCTGGACTCCTCCCCGGGGAGGTGTTTTGGGCATGTCCTGCCGGCAGAAGGCCCCCGGGTGGACCCAGGACACGTTGGAGAGGTTACATCTCCAATCTGGTCCGGGAACGCCTTGGGGTCCTGCCGGAGGAGCTGGTGGACAAGGCCGGGGAGAGGACGGCCTGGAGCTCCCTAATTGGGATGCTGCCCCCGCGACCCGGACCCGGATAAGTGGAGGAAGACGAAGACGAAGAAGGAATGGAGTCATTAGCACTTATGGTTTTTAAATGGCACCCAGAATTATGTTGCACGAAGCACAATTTCACATCATTCTGTGTTCATTTGTGTGAAAACAAGGTCCAATCAGGCTGAAACGTTACAGGAAGGTAGAATCTATTGAGTTGTAAGTGATCTGAACGTTTCATGATGATAGCCCTTTCCTAAGGGGGTCAAACCATGTCCCAAAGGTCACCGGATCTGGTGTCAATTTAACCCTTTGATGCATGAATTATGAAATCTTCAACCATGTTTTTTTAACAATTTTTTTCATTCGTCTTTAGGTGTGAATGAAACAAATTTCAACAAATATTTTTTGTAAAATTTTATAATTTACAAATAATTTATTACATGTCCACCTCAGTGGGCAGCGTGCATTCTGAGCATAAAATATGTTGGCTTGGCTTACTGAAGTCCAAATGGAGGGGCTCAAATGCAATAATGTCTTCAACAGCTGTGCTTAATAGCAAAAATAAATAAATAACAATTTTGAGTACCTGTCCACTGTAGTGACCATTATGCATCAAAGGGTTAAAGAAGAAGTCCGTTTACACATTCGTGGGCTTATAACTTGGCTTCTGAATGTCCTAGAGAGATCAGGTTTGTTTTAGTATACTCCAATCAACAGCCCCTACAACCACAAAAAGGAATGGAGTCATTAGCACTTATGGTTTGTAAATGGCACTCAGAATTATGTTGCACGAAGCACAATTTCACATCATTCTGGGTTCATTTGTGTGAAAACAAGGTCCAATCAGGCTGAAACGTTACAGGAAGGTAGAATCTATTGAGTTGTAAGTGATCTGAACGTTTCATGATGATAGCACTTTCCTAAGGGGGTCAAACCATGTCCCAAAGGTCACCGGATCTGGTGTCAATTTAAAGAAGTAGTCCAGTTACATATTTGTGGGCTTATACTTGGCTTCTGAATGTCCTAGAGAGATCAAGTTTGTTTTAGTGTACTCCAATCAACAGCCCCTATTACCCCAAAAAGGAATGGAGTCATTAGCACTTATGGTTTTTAAATGGCACACAGAATTATGTCGCACAAAAGCACAATTTCACATCATTCTGGGTCCATTTCTCAGAAAAAAGCTTCAATCAGGCTGAAACATCACAGAAAAGTAGAATCTATTGAGTTGTAAACGATTCCTGTGTTTCATGATGATAGCACATTCCTAAGGGTGTCAAATCAGGTCATAAATGTCACCGGATAGCTTGTTCCTTAAAGGCGGGATTCCAAACACACCTTTGGGGGCTTATAACTTGGCTTCTGAATGTCTCAGAGAGGTCAGGTTTGTTTTCGTGTACTCCAATCCACAGCCCCCATTACCCCAAAAAGGAATGGAGTCATTAGCACTTATGGTTTTTAAATGGCACCCAGAATTATGTTGCACGAAACACAATTTCACATCATTCTGGGTTCATTTGTGTGAAAACAAGGTCCAATACGGCTGAAACGTTACAGGAAGGTAGAATCTATTGAGTTGTAAGTGATATGAATGTTTCATGATGATAGCACTTTCCTAAGGGGGTCAAACCATGTCCCAAAGGTCACCGGATCTGGTGTCAATTTAAAGAAGTAGTCCAGTTACACATTTGTGGGCTTATAACTTGGCTTCTGAATATCCTAGAGAGGTCAGGTTTGTTTTAGAGTACTCCAATTAACAGCCCCAATTACCCCAAAAAGGAATGGAGTCATTAGCACTTATGGTTTTTAAATGGCACCCAGAATTATGTTGCACGAAGCACAATTTCACATCATTCTGGGTTCATTTGTGTAAAAACAAGGTCCAATCAGGCTGAAACGTTACAGGAAGGTAGAATCTATTGAGTTGTAAGTGATCTGAACATTTCATGATGATAGCACTTTCCTAAGGGGGTCAAACCATGTCCCAAAGGTCACCGGATCTGGTGTCAATTTAAAGAAGTTGTCCAGTTACACATTTGTGGGCTAATAACTTGGCTTCTGAATGTCCTAGAGCGATCAGGTTTGTTTTAGTGTACTCCAATCAACAGCCCCTACAACCACAAAAAGGAATGGAGTCATTAGCACTTATGGTTTTTAAATGGCACCCAGAATTATGTTGCACGAAGCACAATTTCACATCATTCTGGGTTCATTTGTGTGAAAACAAGGTCCAATCAGGCTGAAACGTTACAGGAAGGTCGAATCTATTGAGTTGTAAGTGATCTGAACGTTTCATGATGATCGCACATTCCTATAGGGGGTCAAACCATGTCCCAAAGGTCACCGGGCCTGGTGTCACTTTAAAGAAGTAGTCCAGTTACACCTTTGTGGGCTTATAACTTGGCTTCTGAATGTCCTAGAGAGGTCAGGTTTGTTTTAGTGTACTCCAATCAACAGCCCCTACAACCACAAAAAGGAATGGAGTCATTAGCACTTATGGTTTGTAAATGGCACCCAGAATTATGTTGCACGAAGCACAATTTCACATCATTCTGGGTTCATTTGTGTGAAAACAAGGTCCAATCAGGCTGAAACGTTACAGGAATTTAGAATCTATTGAGTTGTAAGTGATCTGAACGTTTCATGATGATAGCACTTTCCTAAGGGGGTCAAACCATGTCCCAAAGGTCACCGGATCTGGTGTCAATTTAAAGTAGTAGTCCAGTTACACATTTGCGGACTTATAACTTGGCTTCTGAATGTCCTAGAGAGATCAGGTTAGCCCCTACAACCACAAAAAGGAAGGGAGTCATTAGCACTTATGGTTTGTAAATGGCACCCAGAATTATGTTGCACGAAGCACAATTTCACATCATTCTGGGTCCATTTGTGTGAAAACAAGGTCCAATCAGGCTGAAACGTTACAAGAACGTAGAATCTATTGAGTTGTAAGTGATCTGAACGTTTCATGATGATCGCACATTCCTATAGGGGGTCAAACCATGTCCCAAAGGTCAACGGATCTGGTGTCACTTTAAAGAAGTAGTCCAGTTACACATTTGTGGGCGTATAACTTGGCTTCTGAATATCCTAGAGAGGTCAGGTTTGTTTTAGAGTACTCCAATTAACAGACCCCATTACCCCAAAAAGGAATGGAGTCATTAGCACTTATGGTTTTTAAATGGCACCCAGAATTATGTTGCACGAAGCACAATTTCACATAATTCTGGGTTCCTTTGTGTGAAAACAAGGTCCAATCAGGCTGAAACGTTACAGGAAGGTAGAATCTATTGAGTTGTAAGTGATCTGAACGTTTCATGATGATAGCACTTTCCTAAGGGGGTCAAACCATGTCCCAAAGGTCACCCGATCTGGTGTCAATTTAAAGAAGTAGTCCAGTACCAATATTTGTGGGCTTATAACTTGGCTTCTGAATGTCCTAGAGATGTCAGGCTTGTTTTAGTGTACTCCAATCAAGAGCCCCTACAACCACAAAAACTAATGGAGTCATTAGCACTTATGGTTTGTAAATGGCATCCAGAATTATGTTGCACGAAGCACAATTTCAAATCATTCTGGGTCCATTTGTGTGAAAACAAGGTCCAATAGGGCTGAAACGTTACAAGAAGGTAGAATCTATTGAGTTGTAAGTGATATGAACGTTTCATGATGATAGCACTTTCCTAAGGGGGTCAAACCATGTCCCAAAGGTCACCGGATCTGGTGTCAATTTAAAGAAGTAGTCCAATTACACCTTTGAGGGCTTATAACTTGGTTTCTGAATGTCCTAGAGAGATCAGGTTTGTTTTAGTATACTCCAATCAACAGCCCCTACAACCACAAAATGGAATGGAGTCATTAGCACTTATGGTTTTTAAATGGCACCCAGAATTATGTTGCACGAAGCACAATTTCACATCATTCTGGGTTCATTTGTGTGAAAACAAGGTACAATCAGGCTGCAACGTTACAGGAAGGTAGAATCTATTGAGTTGTAAGTGATCTGAACGTTTCATGATGATAGCACTTTCCTAAGGGGGTCAAACCATGTCCCAAAGGTCACCGGATCTGGTGTCAATTTAAAGACGTAGTCCAGTTACACATTTGTGGGCTTATAACTTGGCTTCTGAATGTCCTAGAGAGATCAGGTTTGTTTTAGTATACTCCATTCAACAGCCCCTACAACCACAAAAAGGAATGGAGACATTAGCACTTATGGTTTTTAAATGGCACCCAGAATTATGTTGCACGAAGCACAATTTCACATCATTCTGGGTCCATTTGTGTGAAAACAAGGTTCAATCAAGCTGAAACGTTACAAGAAGGTAGAATCTATTGAGTTGTAAGTGATCTGAACGTTTCAAGATGATCACACTTTCCTAAGGGGGTCAAACCATGTCCCAAAGGTCACCGGATCTGGTGTCAATTTAAAGAAGTAGTCCAGTTACACATTTGTGGGCTTATAACTTGGCTTCTGAATGTCCTAGAGAGATCAGGTTTGTTTTAATGTACTCCAACCAACAGCCCCTACAACCACAGAAAGGAATGGAGTCATTAACACTTATGGTTTGTAAATGGCACCCAGAATTATGTTGCACGAAGCACAATTTCACATCATTCTGGGTCCATTTGTGTGAAAACAAGGTGCAATCAGGCTGAAACGTTACAAGAAGGTAGAATCTATTGAGTTGTAAGTGATCTGAACGTTTCATGATGATCACACATTCCTATAGGGGGTCAAACCATGTCCCAAAGGTCACCGGGCCTGGTGTCACTTTAAAGAAGTAGTCCAATTACACCTTTGAGGGCTTATAACTTGGTTTCTGAATGTCCTAGAGAGATCAGGTTTGTTTTAGTGTACTCCAATCAACAGCCCCTACAACCTCAAAAAGGAATGGAGTCATTAGCACTTATGGTTTTTAAATGGCACCCAGAATTATGTTGCACGAAGCACAATTTCACATCATTCTGGGTCCATTTGTGTGAAAACAAGGTCCAATCAGGCTGAAACGTTACAAGAAGGTAGAATCTATTGAGTTGTAAGTGATCTGAACGTTTCATGATGATCGCACATTCCTATTGGGAGTCAAACCATGTCCCAAAGGTCACCGGGCCTGGTGTCACTTTAAAGAAGTAGTCTAGTTACACCTTTGTGGGCTTATAACTTGGCTTCTGAATATCCTAGAGAGGTCAGGTTTGTTTTAGAGTACTCCAATTAGCAGCCCCCATTACCACTAAAAGGAATGGAGTCATTAGCACTTATGGTTTTTAAATGGCACCCAGAATTATGTTGCACGAAGCACAATTTCACATCATTCTGGGTTCATTTGTGTGAAAACAAGGTCCAATCAGGCTGAAACGTTATAGGAAGTTAGAATCTATTGAGTTGTAAGTGATCTGAACGTTTCATGATGATAGCACTTTCCTAAGGGGGTCAAACCATGTCCCAAAGGTCACCGGATCTGGTGTCAATTTAAAGAAGTAGTCCAGTTACACATTTGTGGGCTTATAACTTGGCTTCTGAATGTCCTAGAGAGATCAGGTTTGTTTTAGTATACTCCAATCAACAGCCCCTACAACCACAAAAAGGAATGGAGTCATTAGCACTTATGGTTTTTAAATGGCACCCAGAATTATGTTGCACGAAGCATAATTTCACATCATTCTGGGTTCATTTGTGTGAAAACAAGGTCCAATCAGGCTGAAACGTTACAGGAAGGTAGAATCTATTGAGTTGTAAGTGATCTGAACGTTTCATGATGATAGCACTTTCCTAAGGGGGTCAAACCATGTCCCAAAGGTCACCGGATCTGGTGTCAATTTAAAGAAGTAGTCCAGTTACACATTTGTGGGCTTATAACTTGGCTTCTGAATGTCCTAGAGAGATCAGGTTTGTTTTGTTGTACTCCAACCAACAGCCCCTACAATCACAAAAAGGAATGGAGTCATTAGCACTTATGGTTTGTAAATGGCACCCAGAATTATGTTGCACGAAGCACAATTTCACATCATTCTGGGTCCATTTGTGTGAAAACAAGGTCCAATCAGGCTGAAACGTTACAAGAAGGTAGAATCTATTGAATTGTAAGTGATCTGAATGTTTCATGATGATCGCACATTCCTATAGGGGGTCAAACCATGTCCCAAAGGTCACCGGATCTGGTGTCACTTTAAAGAAGTAGTCCAGTTACACATTTGTGAGCTTATAACTTGGCTTCTGAATATCCTAGAGAGGTCAGGTTTGTTTTAGAGTACTCCAATTAACAGCCCCCATTACCCCAAAAAGGAATGGAGTCATTTGCACTTATGGTTTTTAAATGGCACCCAGAATTATGTTGCACGAAGCACAATTTCACATCATTCTGGGTTCATTTGTGTGAAAACAAGGTCCAATCAGGCTGAAACATTACAGGAAGGTAGAATCTATTCAGTTGTAAGTGATCTGAACGTTTCATGATGATAGCACTTTCCTAAGGGGGTCAAACCACTTCCCAAAGGTCACCGGATCTGGTGTCAATTTAAAGAAGTAGTCCAGTTACACATTTGTGGGCTTATAACTTGGCTTCTGAATGTCCTAGAGAGATCAGGTTTGTTTTAGAGTACTCCAATTAACAGCCCCCATTACACCAAAAAGGAATGGAGTCATTAGCACTCATGGTTTTTAAATGGCACCCAGAATTATGTGGTACGAAGCACAATTTCACATCATTCTGGGTCCATTTGTGTGAAAACAAGGTCCAATCAAGCTGAAACGTTACAGGATGGTAGAATCTATTGAGTTGTAAGTGATCTGAACGTTTCATGATGATAGTACTTTCCTAAGGGGATCAAACCATGTCCCAAATGTCACCGGATCTGGTGTCAATTTAAATAAGTAGTCCAGTTACACATTTGTGGGCTTATAACTTGGCTTCTGAATGTCCTAGAGAGATCAGGTTTGTTTTAATGTACTCCAGTCAACAGCCCCTACAACCACAAAAAGGAATTGAGTCATTAGCACTTATGGTTTGTAAATGGCACCCAGAATTATGTTGCATGAAGCACAATTTCACATCATTCTGGGTCCATTTGTGTGAAAACAAGGTCCAATCAGGCTGAAACGTTACAAGAAGGTAGAATCTATTGAGTTGTAAGTGATCTGAACGTTTCAAGATGATCACACTTTCCTAAGGGGGTCAAACCATGTCCCAAAGGTCACCGGATCTGGTGTCAATTTAAAGAAGTAGTCCAGTTACACATTTGTGGGCTTATAACTTGGCTTCTGAATGTCCTATAGAGATCAGGTTTGTTTTAATGTACTCCAACCAACAGCCCCTACAACCACAAAAAGGAATGGAGTCATTAGCACTTATGGTTTGTAAATGGCACCCAGAATTATGTTGCACGAAGCACAATTTCACATCATTCTGGGTCCATTTGTGTGAAAACAAGGTCCAATCAGGCTTAAACGTTACAAGAAGGTAGAATCTATTGAGTTGTAAGTGATCTGAACGTTTCATGATGATCGCACATTCCTATTGGGGGTCAAACCATGTCCCAAAGGTCACCGGGCCTGGTGTCACTTTAAAGAAGTAGTCCAGTTACACCTTTGTGGGCTTATAACTTGGCTTCTGAATATCCTAGAGAGGTCAGGTTTGTTTTAGAGTACTCCAATTAGCAGCCCCCATTACCACTAAAAGGAATGGAGTCATTAGCACTTATGGTTTTTAAATGGCACCCAGAATTATGTTGCACGAAGCACAATTTCACATCATTCTGGGTTCATTTGTGTGAAAACAAGGTACAATCAGGCTGCAACGTTACAGGAAGGTAGAATCTATTGAGTTGTAAGTGATCTGAACGTTTCATGATGATAGCACTTTCCTAAGGGGGTCAAACCATGTCCCAAAGGTCACCGGATCTGGTGTCAATTTAAAGACGTAGTCCAGTTACACATTTGTGGGCTTATAACTTGGCTTCTGAATGTCCTAGAGAGATCAGGTTTGTTTTAGTATACTCCATTCAACAGCCCCTACAACCACAAAAAGGAATGGAGTCATTAGCACTTATGGTTTTTAAATGGCACCCAGAATTATGTTGCACGAAGCACAATTTCACATCATTCTGGGTCCATTTGTGTGAAAACAAGGTTCAATCAAGCTGAAACGTTACAGGATGGTAGAATCTATTGAGTTGTAAGTGATCTGAACGTTTCATGATGATAGTACTTTCCTAAGGGGATCAAACCATGTCCCAAATGTCACCGGATCTGGTGTCAATTTAAAGAAGTAGTCCAGTTACACATTTGTGGGCTTTAACTTGGCTTCTGAATGTCCTAGAGAGATCAGGTTGGTTTTAATGTACTACAATCAACAGCCCCTACAACCACAAAAAGGAATGGAGTCATTAGCACTTATGGTTTGTAAATGGCACCCAGAATTATGTTGCATGAAGCACAATTTCACATCATTCTGGGTCCATTTGTGTGAAAACAAGGTCCAATCAGGCTGAAACGTTACAAGAAGGTAGAATCTATTGAGTTGTAAGTGATCTGAACGTTTCAAGATGATCACACTTTCCTAAGGGGGTCAAACCATGTCCCAAAGGTCACCGGATCTGGTGTCAATTTAAAGAAGTAGTCCAGTTACACATTTGTGGGCTTATAACTTGGCTTCTGAATGTCCTAGAGAGATCAGGTTTGTTTTAATGTACTCCAACCAACAGCCCCTACAACCACAGAAAGGAATGGAGTCATTAACACTTATGGTTTGTAAATGGCACCCAGAATTATGTTGCACGAAGCACAATTTCACATCATTCTGGGTCCATTTGTGTGAAAACAAGGTGCAATCAGGCTGAAACGTTACAAGAAGGTAGAATCTATTGAGTTGTAAGTGATCTGAACGTTTCATGATGATCGCACATTCCTATAGGGGGTCAAACCATGTCCCAAAGGTCACCGGGCCTGGTGTCACTTTAAAGAAGTAGTCCAATTACACCTTTGAGGGCTTATAACTTGGTTTCTGAATGTCCTAGAGAGATCAGGTTTGTTTTAGTGTACTCCAATCAACAGCCCCTACAACCTCAAAAAGGAATGGAGTCATTAGCACTTATGGTTTTTAAATGGCACCCAGAATTATGTTGCACGAAGCACAATTTCACATCATTCTGGGTCCATTTGTGTGAAAACAAGGTCCAATCAGGCTGAAACGTTACAAGAAGGTAGAATCTATTGAGTTGTAAGTGATCTGAACGTTTCATGATGATCGCACATTCCTATTGGGAGTCAAACCATGTCCCAAAGGTCACCGGGCCTGGTGTCACTTTAAAGAAGTAGTCTAGTTACACCTTTGTGGGCTTATAACTTGGCTTCTGAATATCCTAGAGAGGTCAGGTTTGTTTTAGAGTACTCCAATTAGCAGCCCCCATTACCACTAAAAGGAATGGAGTCATTAGCACTTATGGTTTTTAAATGGCACCCAGAATTATGTTGCACGAAGCACAATTTCACATCATTCTGGGTTCATTTGTGTGAAAACAAGGTCCAATCAGGCTGAAACGTTATAGGAAGGTAGAATCTATTGAGTTGTAAGTGATCTGAACGTTTCATGATGATAGCACTTTCCTAAGGGGGTCAAACCATGTCCCAAAGGTCACCGGATCTGGTGTCAATTTAAAGAAGTAGTCCAGTTACACATTTGTGGGCTTATAACTTGGCTTCTGAATGTCCTAGAGAGATCAGGTTTGTTTTAGTATACTCCAATCAACAGCCCCTACAACCATAAAAATGAGTGGTGTCATTAGCACTTATGGTTTTTAAATGGCACCCAGAATTATGTTGCACGAAGCATAATTTCACATCATTCTGGGTTCATTTGTGTGAAAACAAGGTCCAATCAGGCTGAAACGTTACAGGAAGGTAGAATCTATTGAGTTGTAAGTGATCTGAACGTTTCATGATGATAGCACTTTCCTAAGGGGGTCAAACCATGTCCCAAAGGTCACCGGATCTGGTGTCAATTTAAAGAAGTAGTCCAGTTACACATTTGTGGGCTTATAACTTGGCTTCTGAATGTCCTAGAGAGATCAGGTTTGTTTTGTTGTACTCCAACCAACAGCCCCTACAACCACAAAAAGGAATGGAGTCATTAGCACTTATGGTTTGTAAATGGCACCCAGAATTATGTTGCACGAAGCACAATTTCACATCATTCTGGGTCCATTTGTGTGAAAACAAGGTCCAATCAGGCTGAAACGTTACAAGAAGGTAGAATCTATTGAATTGTAAGTGATCTGAACGTTTCATGATGATCGCACATTCCTATAGGGGGTCAAACCATGTCCCAAAGGTCACCGGATCTGGTGTCACTTTAAAGAAGTAGTCCAGTTACACATTTGTGAGCTTATAACTTGGCTTCTGAATATCCTAGAGAGGTCAGGTTTGTTTTAGAGTACTCCAATTAACAGCCCCCATTACCCCAAAAAGGAATGGAGTCATTTGCACTTATGGTTTTTAAATGGCACCCAGAATTATGTTGCACGAAGCACAATTTCACATCATTCTGGGTTCATTTGTGTGAAAACAAGGTCCAATCAGGCTGAAACATTACAGGAAGGTAGAATCTATTCAGTTGTAAGTGATCTGAACGTTTCATGATGATAGCACTTTCCTAAGGGGGTCAAACCACTTCCCAAAGGTCACCGGATCTGGTGTCAATTTAAAGAAGTAGTCCAGTTACACATTTGTGGGCTTATAACTTAGCTTCTGAATGTCCTAGAGAGATCAGGTTTGTTTTAGAGTACTCCAATTAACAGCCCCCATTACACCAAAAAGGAATGGAGTCATTAGCACTTATGGTTTTTAAATGGCACCCAGAATTATGTGGTACGAAGCACAATTTCACATCATTCTGGGTTCATTTGTGTGAAAACAAGGTCCAATCAAGCTGAAACGTTACAGGATGGTAGAATCTATTGAGTTGTAAGTGATCTGAACGTTTCATGATGATAGTACTTTCCTAAGGGGATCAAACCATGTCCCAAATGTCACCGGATCTGGTGTCAATTTAAATTAGTCCAGTTACACATTTGTGGGCTTATAACTTGGCTTCTGAATGTCCTAGAGAGATCAGGTTTGTTTTAATGTACTCCAGTCAACAGCCCCTACAACCACAAAAAGGAATTGAGTCATTAGCACTTATGGTTTGTAAAGGCACCCAGAATTATGTTGCATGAAGCACAATTTCACATCATTCTGGGTCCATTTGTGTGAAAACAAGGTCCAATCAGGCTGAAACGTTACAAGAAGGTAGAATCTATTGAGTTGTAAGTGATCTGAACGTTTCAAGATGATCACACTTTCCTAAGGGGGTCAAACCATGTCCCAAAGGTCACCGGATCTGCTGTCAATTTAAAGAAGTAGTCCAGTTACACATTTGTGGGCTTATAACTTGGCTTCTGAATGTCCTAGAGAGATCAGGTTTGTTTTAATGTACTCCAACCAACAGCCCCTACAACCACAAAAAGGAATGGAGTCATTAGCACTTATGGTTTGTAAATGGCACCCAGAATTATGTTGCACGAAGCACAATTTCACATCATTCTGGGTCCATTTGTGTGAAAACAAGGTGCAATCAGGCTGAAACGTTACAAGAAGGTAGAATCTATTGAGTTGAAAGTGACCTGAACGTTTCATGATGATCGCACATTCCTATAGGGGGTCAAACCATGTCCCAAAGGTCACCGGGCCTGGTGTCACTTTAAAGAAGTAGTCAAATTACACCTTTGTGGGCTTATAACTTGGCTTCTGAATGTCCTAGAGAGATCAGGTTTGTTTTAATGTACTCCAACCAACAGCCCCTACAACCTCAAAAAGGAATGGAGTCATTAGCACTTATGGTTTTTAAATGGCACCCAGAATTATGTTGCACGAAGCACAATTTCACATCATTCTGGGTCCATTTGTGTGAAAACAAGGTCCAATCAGGCTTAAACGTTACAAGAAGGTAGAATCTATTGAGTTGTAAGTGATCTGAACGTTTCATGATGATCGCACATTCCTATTGGGGGTCAAACCATGTCCCAAAGGTCACCGGGCCTGGTGTCACTTTAAAGAAGTAGTCCATTTACACCTTTGTGGGCTTATAACTTGGCTTCTGAATATCCTAGAGAGGTCAGGTTTGTTTTAGAGTACTCCAATTAGCAGCCCCCATTACCACAAAAAGGAATGGAGTCATTAGCACTTATGGTTTTTAAATGGCACCCAGAATTATGTTGCACGAAGCACAATTTCACATCATTCTGGGTTCATTTGTGTGAAAACAAGGTCCAATCAGGCTGAAACGTTATAGGAAGGTAGAATCTATTGAGTTGTAAGTGATCTGAACGTTTCATGATGATAGCACTTTCCTAAGGGGGTCAAACCATGTCCCAAAGGTCACCGGATCTGGTGTCAATTTAAAGAAGTAGTCCAGTTACACATTTGTGGGCTTATAACTTGGCTTCTGAATGTCCTAGAGAGATCAGGTTTGTTTTAGTATACTCCAATCAACAGCCCCTACAACCACAAAAATGAATGGAGTCATTACCACTTATGGTTTTTAAATGGCACCCAGAATTATGTTGCACGAAGCATAATTTCACATCATTCTGGGTTCATTTGTGTGAAAACAAGGTCCAATCAGGCTGAAACGTTACAGGAAGGTAGAATCTATTGAGTTGTAAGTGATCTGAACATTTCATGATGATTGCACTTTCCTAAGGGGGTCAAACCATGTCCCAAAGGTCACCGGATCTGGTGTCAATTTAAAGAAGTAGTCCAGTTACACATTTGTGGGCTTATAACTTGGCTTCTGAATGTCCTAGAGAGATCAGGTTTGTTTTGATGTACTCCAACCAACAGCCCCTACTACCACAAAAAGGAATGGAGTCATTAGCACTTATGGTTTGTAAATGGCACCCAGAATTATGTTGCACGAAGCACAATTTCACATCATTCTGGGTCCATTTGTGTGAAAACAAGGTCCAATCAGGCTGAAACGTTACAAGAAGGTAGAATCTATTGAGTTGTAAGTGATCTGAACGTTTCATGATGATCGCACATTCCTATAGGGGGTCAAACCATGTCCCAAAGGTCACCGGGCCTGGTGTCACTTTAAAGAAGTAGTCCAGTTACACCTTTGTAGGCTTATAACTTGGCTTCTGAATATCCTAGAGAGGTCAGGTTTGTTTTAGAGTACTCCAGTCAACAGCCCCCATGACCACTAAAAGGAATGGAGTCATTAGCACTTATGGTTTTTAAATGGCACCCAGAATTATGTTGCACGAAGCACAATTTCACATCATTCTGGGTTCATTTGTGTGAAAACAAGGTCCAATCAGGCTGAAACGTTACAAGAAGGTAGAATCTATTGAGTTGTAAGTGATCTGAACGTTTCATGATGATCGCACATTCCTATAGGGGGTAAAACCATGTCCCAAAGTTCACCAGGCCTGGTGTCACTTTAAAGAAGTAGTCCAGTTACACATTTGTGGGATTATAACTTGGTTTCTGAATGTCCTAGTGAGATCAGGTTTGTTTTAGAGTACTCCAATTAACAGCCCCCATTACCACTAAAAGGAATGGAGTCATTAGCACTTATGGTTTTTAAATGGCATCCAGAATTATGTTGCACGAAGCACAATTTCACATCATTCTGGGTTCATTTGTGTGAAAACAAGGTCCAATCAGGCTGAAACGTTACAAGAAGGTAGAATCTATTGAGTTGTAAGTGATCTGAACGTTTCATGATGATCGCACATTCCTATAGGGGGTAAAACCATGTCCCAAAGGTCACCGGGCCTGGTGTCACTTTAAGGAAGTAGTCCAGTTACACATTTGTGGGCTTATAACTTGGCTTCTGAATGTCCTAGAGAGTTCAGGTTTGTTTTAGTATACTCCAATCAACAGCCCCTCCAACCACAAAAAGGAATGGAGTCATTAGCACTTATGGTTTGTAAATGGCACCCAGAATTATGTTGCACGAAGCACAATTTCACATCATTCTGGGTCCATTTGTGTGAAAACAAGGTCCAATCAGGCTGAAACGTTACAGGAAGGTAGAATCTATTGACTTGTAAGTGATCTGAACGTTTCATGATGATAGCACTTTCCTAAGGGGGTCAAACCATGTCCCAAAGGTCACCGGATCTGGTGTCAATTTAAAGAAGTAGTCCAGTTACACATTTGTGGGCTTATAACTTGGCTTCTGAATGTCCTAGAGAGATCAGGTTTGTTTTAGTATACTCCAATCAACAGACCCTACAACCACAAAAATGAATGGAGTCATTAGCACTTATGGTTTTTAAATGGCACCCAGAATTATGTTGCACGAAGCATAATTTCACATCATTCTGGGTTCATTTGTGTGAAAACAAGGTCCAATCAGGCTGAAACGTTACAGGAAGGTAGAATCTATTGAGTTGTAAGTGATCTGAACGTTTCATGATGATCGTACATTCCTATAGGGGGTCAAACCATGTCCCAAAGGTCACCGGGCCTGGTGTCACTTTAAAGAAGTAGTCCAGTTACACATTTGTAGGCTTATAACTTGGCTTCTGAATATCCTAGAGAGGTCAGGTTTGTTTTAGAGTACTCCAGTCAACAGCCCCCATGACCACTAAAAGGAATGGAGTCATTAGCACTTATGGTTTTTAAATGGCACCCAGAATTATGTTGCACGAAGCACAATTTCACATCATTCTGGGTTCATTTGTGTGAAAACAAGGTCCAATCAGGCTGAAACGTTACAAGAAGGTAGAATCTATTGAGTTGTAAGTGATCTGAACGTTTCATGATGATCGCACATTCCTATAGGGGGTAAAACCATGTCCCAAAGTTCACCAGGCCTGGTGTCACTTTAAAGAAGTAGTCCAGTTACACATTTGTGGGCTTATAACTTGGCTTCTGAATGTCCTAGTGAGATCAGGTTTGTTTTAGAGTACTCCAATTAACAGCCCCCATTACCACTAAAAGGAATGGAGTCATTAGCACTTATGGTTTGTAAATGGCATCCAGAATTATGTTGCACGAAGCACAATTTCACATATTTCTGGGTTCATTTGTGTGAAAACAAGGTCCAATCAGGCTGAAACGTTACAAGAAGGTAGAATCTATTGAGTTGTAAGTGATCTGAATGTTTCATGATGATCGCACATTCCTATAGGGGGTAAAACCATGTCCCAAAGGTCACCGGGCCTGGTGTCACTTTAAAGAAGTAGTCCAGTTATACATTTGTGGGCTTATAACTTGGCTTCTGAATGTCCTAGAGAGTTCAGGTTTGTTTTAGTATACTCCAATCAACAGCCCCTACAACCACAAAAAGGAATGGAGTCATTAGCACTTATGGTTTGTAAATGGCACCCAGAATTATGTTGCACGAAGCACAATTTCACATCATTCTGGGTCCATTTGTGTGAAAACAAGGTCCAATCAGGCTGAAACGTTACAGGAAGGTAGAATCTATTGAGTTGTAAGTGATCTGAACGTTTCATGATGATAGCACTTTCCTAAGGGGGTCAAACCATGTCCCAAAGGTCACCGGATCTGGTGTCAATTTAAAGAAGTAGTCCAGTTACACATTTGTGGGCTTATAACTTGGCTTCTGAATGTCCTAGTGAGATCAGGTTTGTTTTAGAGTACTCCAATTAACAGCCCCCATTACCACTAAAAGGAATGGAGTCATTAGCACTTATGGTTTTTAAATGGCACCCAGAATTATGTTGCACGAAGCACAATTTCACATCATTCAGGGTTCATTTGTATGAAAACAAGGTCCAATCAGGCTGAAACGTTACAAGAAGGTAGAATCTATTGAGTTGTAAGTGATCTGAACGTTTCATGATGATCGCACATTCCTATAGGGGGTAAAACCATGTCCCAAAGGTCACCGCGCCTGGTGTCACTTTAAAGAAGTAGTCCAGTTACACATTTGTGGGCTTATAACTTGGCTTCTGAATGTCCTAGAGAGATCAGGTTTGTTTTAGTGTACTCCAATCAACAGGCCCTACAACCACAAAAAGGAATGGAGTCATTAGCCTTATAGTTTGTAAATGGCACCCAGAATTATGTTGCACGAAGCACAATTTCACATCCTTCTGGGTCCATTTGTGTGAAAACAAGGTCCAATCAGGCTGAAACATTACAAGAAGGTAGAATCTATTGAGTTGTAAGTGATCTGAACGTTTCATGATGATCGCACATTCCTATAGAGGGTCAAACCATGTCCCAAAGGTCACCGGATCTGGTGTCAATTTAAAGAAGTAGTCCAGTTACACCTTTGTGGGCTTATAACTTGGCTTCTGAATGTCCTAGAGAGATCAGGTTTGTTTTAATGTACTCCAATCAACAGCCCCTACAACCACAAAAAGGAATGGAGTCATTAGCACTTACGGTTTGTAAATGGCACCCAGAATTATGTTGCATGAAGCACAATTTCACATCATTCTGGGTCCATTTGTGTGAAAACAAGGTCCAATCAGGCTGAAACATTACAAGAAGGTAGAATCTATTGAGTTGTAAGTGATCTGAACATTTCATGATGATAGCACTTTCCTAAGGGGGTCAAACCATGTCCCAAAGGTCACCGGATCTGGTGTCAATTTAAAGAAGTAGTCCAGTTACACATTTGTGGGCTTACAACTTGGCTTCTGAATGTCCTAGAGAGATCAGGTTTGTTTTAGTATACTCCAATCAACAGCCCCTACAAACACAAAAAGGAATGGAGTCATTAGCACTTATGGTTTTTAAATGGCACCCAGAATTATGTTGCACGAAGCACAATTTCACATCATTCTGGGTTCATTTGTGTGAAAACAAGGGATAATCAGGCTGAAACGTTACAGGAAGTTAGAATCTATTGAATTGTAAGTGATCTGAACGTTTCATGATGATCGCACATTCCTATAGGGGGTCAAACCATGTCCCAAAGGTCACCGGGCCTGGTGTCACTTTAAAGAAGTAGTCCAATTACACCTTTGAGGGCTTATAACTTGGTTTCTGAATGTCCTAGAGAGATCAAGTTTGTTTTAGTGTACTCCAATCAACAGCCCCTACAACCTCAAAAAGGAATGGAGTCATTAGCACTTTTGGTTTTTAAATGGCACCCAGAATTATGTTGCACGAAGCACAATTTCACATCATTCTGGGTCCATTTGTGTGAAAACAAGGTCCAATCAGGCTGAAACGTTACAAGAAGGTAAAATAAACTTGACCTCTCTAGGACATTCAGAAGCCAAGTTATAAGCCCACAAATGTGTAACTGGACCACTTCTTTAAATTGACACCAGATCCCGTGACCTTTGGGACATGGTTTGACCCCCTTAGGAAAGTGCTATCATCATGAAACGTTCGGGTTACTTTAGAAGAAGACCCAAAATGGAGGCCTCCATCTTGGGTTACTTTACAAGAAGCCCCAAAATGGAGTCTCCATTTTGGGTTACTTTGGAAAAAGTCCCAAAATGGAGGCCTCCATTTCGGGCTTCTTTTGCATGTAGTTGAAAGTAACCCAAATTGAAGGCTTCCTTAATTGAAAAATTCAGTTCTGGTTACTTTAGAAGAAGACCCAAAATGGAGAGTCCATTTTGGCTTACTTTAGAAGAAACCCCAAAATGGAGGCCTCCATTTTGGGTTACTTTAGAAGAAGCACCAAAAATGAGCCTACATTTCGGGTAACTTTAGAAGAAACCCCAAAATGTAGGCCTCCATTTTGGGTTACTTTAGAAGAAGCCCCAAAATGGAGACTCCGGTTTCCCCCCCAAGAGGGACACACACACACACACACACACACACACACACACACACACACACACACACACACACACACACACACACACACACACACACACACACACACACACACACACACACACACACACAAATCCAATCCTCCAAACAGGAGTGGTTAACCAAAGCAGGAGAATATTTAAAGAGGTTTTTTGAGGAGTTCAGACATCTAGTAGGAACTGGCAGTGGAGCTGCTCCACTGAGGAGGTTCAGGCACTTGGTAAGAATGCCTTCCGGAGGAGGAGTTTCAGGTGTGCCCTGCCAACAGGAGGCCCCTGGGTCGCAGAACAAAGGACCCCCTATGATCTTCTGCATAATCACATGAGCCCAGGTGTGGAACCTATTCAGCCATAGTTACGGGTGAGCTCATTGTGAAACCTGGCCCCACCCTATCATGTGATTTCCTGAGGTCAGATGGGCCAAGATGTGAGTGGGCGTTAAGTCATCTGGGAAGGCATCTCAAAACTGGATTATAGATGGCAGACAGTTGGTGTCGTAAACCACCGCCTCTTTTCAAAGATGGTTGCTCACAGTGGATGTAAATGGCTTCTTTCACTCCTCTTTCAAACCATCTGTCCTCTCTGTCCAAACTGTGAACATTGTCATCCTGGAGTGACCTTTGTCCTTTTGATGCAGATGAACTGCTGAGTCCTGTCCCGTGGAGGTGGCTATTCTATGTTGTTCCTATGTTGTGCTACTTCATTTTCTATTAAGACAAGAAGCCCAAATTGGAGACTCCATTTCGGGCTTCTTTTGCATGTAGTTGAAAGTAACCCAAATTGAAGGCTTCATTAATTGAAGAATTACGTTTGGGCTACTTTTGCATGTATGGAAAAGTAGCCCAAAATGAATTCCTTTTGGGCTGATTTTACAACATTCAAAAGTAGCCCAAAATGAATGCTTCATTAATTGAAGAATTCAGTTTGGGTTACTTTAGAAGAAGACCCAAATTGGAGGCCTCCATTTTGGGTTACTTTTGAAGAAGCCCCAAAATGGAGGCCTCCATTTCCTCCATTTTGGGTTACTTTAGAAGAAGACCCAAATTGGAGGCCTCCATTTTGGGTTACTTTTGAAGAAGCCCCAAAATGGAGGCCTCCATTTCCTCCATTTTGGGTTACTTTAGAAGAAGACCCAAATTGGAGGCCTCCATTTTGGGTTAATTTTGAAGAAGCCCCTAAATGGAGGCCTCCATTTCCTCCATTTTGGGTTAATTTAGAAGAAGACCCAAATTGGAGGCCTCCATTTTGGGTTACTTTTGAAGAAGCCCCAAAATGGAGGCCCACCATTTCCTCCATTTTGGGTTACTTTAGAAGAAGACCCAAAATGGAGGCCTCCATTTCCTCCATTTTGGGTTACTTTAGAAGAAGACCCAAATTGGAGACCTCCATTTTGGGTTACTTTTGAAGAAGCACCAAAATGGAGGCCTACATTTCGGGCTTCTTTTGCATGTAGTTGAAAGTAACCCAAACTGAAGGCTTCCTTAATTGAAAAATTCAGTTTGGGTTACTTTAGAAGAAGACCCAAAATGGAGGCCTCCATCTTGGGTTACTTTTGAAGAAGCCCCAAAATGGAGGCCTCCATTTCCTCCATTTTGGGTTACTTTAGAAGAAGACCCAAAACGGAGGCCTCCATTTTGGGTTACTTTTGAAGAAGCACCAAAATTGAGTCTCCATTTCAGGTCTGGTGACCTTTGTGACTTCATTTGACCCTGTTAGGGTAACGTTCAGATCACTTACAACTCCATAGACTATACGTTCATGTGATGTTTCAGCCTTATTGGACCTTGTTTTCGCACAAATGGACCCAGAAATATGTGAAATTGTGCTTTGTGCAACATAATTCTGGGTGCCATTTAAAGACCATAAGTGCTTATGACTCCATTCCTTTTTGTGGTAGTAGGGGCTGTTAATTGGAGCATTTTAAAACCAACATGACCTCTCTAGGATATTCAGAAGCCAAGTTATAAGCCCACAAAGGTGTGTTACGAACCACACCTTTAAAGAAGAAGTGATCCAATGACCTTTGTGACAACATTTGACCCCCTAAGGAATGTGCAATCATCATGAAACACATGATTCATTTACAACTCAATAGATTGTACCTTCCTGTGATGTTTCAGCCTGATTGAAGCTTTTTTCAGAGAGCTGGACCCATAATAATGTGAACTTGTGCTTGGTGCAACATAGGTCTGGGTGCCATTTAAAAACTGTACATCCTATCCACTCCATTCATTCTGCTCTAGATACAGACCATTCATTGGAGTATTTTAAAACCAGCCTGACCTCTCTAGGATATTCAGAAGCCAAGTTATAAGCCCACAAAGGTGTAACCAGACACCTGACTATATCTGCTTGGACAAGCGTCCCGTAAGGGCGCTCGAAAAGGTCCGACGGCATCGATTTCGACGTGCATCGATGAGATGGTAGCCGGGATGCACCACCCCAAATTTCGTGCGGCTACGCCAAACCGAATTCAAACGGCGGCCCAAAAGTGTGAAAATTTAGCTCAGGCTTCATTTGCGGCCTTCTGCCACTTGAGCCCCTTTTTGGCCGCCGTTCGGCCCACGTTGGTCCGAGGCGCACGAAAATTTTTTTGGTGCATCCCAGCACTGGTCCGAACCACAGATTTCGAAATCGTGCCGGTCGCATTGTGGTAAGCGACCGTTTGGGGCCTGAGGGCGGTTTTCCCTCCATTTTGCCATGTGCTCGGCAAATTGGCATTTCTCAACCGATTTTCACCAAACAAACATCGATTTGGCATGCCGCCATCACCCCGATCTAGCCCAGGCAGTTTGGTAGCCGTAGCTCGTTGTTCCGGTGCTGTTCTGGGTCAGAGGTCAGAGAAAATGATGGATTTGGGCTGTTTTGGGGCTGAAAAACAGGGTTCTCCTCAACCTAGAGACTTGAAACTGAGAATGTTTCTTTAAATAGCTGACAGCTACAACATATGCAGTTTTCAAGTTGCTGGCTTATTCAGAAGGGTCAAGGTTCACAGCCTCTTGGTACAAGCAGAGAAAATGATGGATTTGGGCTGTTTTGGAGCTGAAAAACAGGGTTCTGCTCAACCTAGAGAGTTGACACTTGCACATTTCCTTTAGATAGCTGACAGCTACCACATACGTCGAGCTCGTGCCGGTCGCAACGTGCTAAGCGTCCGTTTGGGGCCTGAGGGCAGTTTTCCCTCCATTTTGCCATGTGCTCGGCAAAGTGGCGTTTCTCAACCGATTTTCACCAAACAAACGTCGATTTGGCATGCCGCCGTCACCCCGAGCTAGCCCAGGCAGGTGGTAGCCGTAGCTCTTTGTTTCGGTGCTTTTCCGAACCCCAGGTCGCCAGAGGTCACGCTCTTTTTGGCCACAGCTCCTCAAGGGAACGCCTGATCCGTCCCGTTTTTGGAGAGGTGGTCCCCGTGGTGCCAAGCAATCATAATCCGCTGTCAAAATTGAAAAAAAAAATGTTGTGTCTGAGTTTGGCCAAAAAATGCCCTCTTAGACCCATCGCCTCAAAGAGGACTTGTGTTTTTCTGGTAGAAAGTGGAAAGAAAAAGTTCTGCTGGCGCCAGCGATGCCATCTTCGGATATGTTGTTCGGGGGCCAAGCACGAGTCCATCCGAGGTGGTTTGGTGGCAAAATATTTTGTGGTTCCGGAGATATAGCCCCCCAAAGTGCGCGATTTTTGCAAGTTTACAATGGCGCAATTCTAGCGCCGTGAGGGCTATCAAAAAGACAAGTAGATTTTTGCGCTCGTACCGGACTTCCGAACCAGAGAGTGTAAACAATTTTTGACTGCGCCCCCTAGTGGCCGAACTTGGTCAGTGAGCGACGTAGCGTGACGCAACTAAAATATTATGATTCGGCATGTCCTTCTTTACAACATATGTGAATTTCATGTCCCTACGTGGAATTTAACTATTTTTAATGAATTAAAAGAGACCGGCAAAACCCTAGGCCCGAAACCACGATTTTTAGACCCTTTTAGGCTGCCGTTCGGCCATCGTTGATCCAAGGCGCCCGAAAACTCTTCTGGTGCATCCCAGCACTGGCCCGAAACACATACGTCGAGTTCGTGCCGGTCGCATCGTGTTAAGCGTCCGTTTGGGACCGTACGGCACTTTTCCCGCCTTTTCTGCCATGTGCTCGGCAAAGTGGCATTTCTCAACCGATTTTCACCAAACAAACGTCGATTTGGCATGCCGCCGTCACCCAGAGCTAGCTCAGGCAGTTTGGTAGCCGTAGCTCGTTGTTCTGGTGCTGTTCTGGGTCAGAGGTCAGAAAAAAGATGGATTTCAGCTAAAAACGGGGTTCTCTTCAACCTCCAGACTTGACACTGATACTGTGTGCTCCTTGACCTCACAGGTCCATCATGTGTTAATTTCAGACAGATTGGAGCTTGTATCACAGGTTTTTCAACCAGAAATATGTGAAATTGTGCTTGGTGCGACATATTTCTGGGTGCCATTTAAAAACCATAAGTGCTGACGACTCCATTCCTTCTGCTGGTGATAGGGGCTGTTAATTGGAGTCATTTAAACCCAACCTGACCTCTCCAGGACATTCAGAAGCCAAGTTCTGAGCCTCCAAAGTTGTATCCGGACATTTGTCTTTAAGGCAGAAGTGATCCGGTGACCTTTGGGACATCATCTGACCCCCTTAGGAATGTGCTATCATGATGAAATGTACAGATAACTTACAACTCAATAGATTCTACCTTCCTGTTGTGTTTCAGCCAGATTGGACCTTGTTTTCACACAAAAGGAACCAATATTATGTGAAAATGTGCTTTGTGCGACATATTTCAGGGTGCTGTTTAAAGACCGTAAGTGCTAATGACTCCATTCCTTCTGCTGGTGATAGGGGCTGTTAATTGGAGTCATTTAAACCCAACCTGACCTCTCTAGGACATTCAGAAGTCAAGTTATGAGCCTCCAAAGGTGTATACGGACATTTTTCTTTAAGGCAGAAGTGATCCGGTGACCTTTGTGACATCATCTGACCCCCTTAGGAATGTGCTGTCATCATGAAACGTGCAGATCACTTACAACTCAATAGATTCTACCTTCCTGTGGTGTTTCAGCCAGATTGGACCTTGTTTGAGGGAACTGGAACCAAAATTAAGTGAAATTGTGCTTGGTGCAACATAATTCTGTGTGTGCCATTTAAAAACTGTACATCCTATCCACTCCACTCCTTCTGTTATCGATACAGACCATTAATTGGAGTATCTTAAAACAAATTTGACATCTCTAGGACATTCATAAGCCAAGTTATGAGCCTCCAAAGGTGTATCCGGACATTTTTCTTTAGGTGACACCATGCTCGGTGACCTTTGGGCCATGGTTTTACCCCCTTAGGAAGGTGCTATCATCATGAAAAGTTCAGATCACTTACAACTCAATAGATTCTACCTTTCTGTGGTGTTTCAGCCTTATTGAAGCTTTTTTCAGAGAACTGGACCCATAATAATGTGAAATTGTGCTTGGTGCAACATAGGTCTGGGGTCTGGGTCCCATTTAAACCCCATAAGCGCTATTGACTTGATTCCTTTTTCTGGTAGTAGGGGCTGTTAATTGGAGTATTTTAAAACAGACCTGATCTCTCTAGGACATTCAGAAGAAAAGTTATAAGCCCACAAATGTGTGATACGAACGACGCCTTCGTCTTCGTCTTCGTCTTCGTCTTCCTCCGCTTATCCGGGTCCGGGTCGCGGGGGCAGCATCCCAATTAGGGAGCTCCAGGCCGTCCTCTCCCCGGCCTTGTCCACCAGCTCCTCCGGCAGGACCCCAAGGCGTTCCCGGACCAGATTGGAGATGTAACCTCTCCAACGTGTCCTGGGTCGACCCGGGGGCCTTCTGCCGGCAGGACATGCCCGAAACACCTCCCCGGGGAGGCGTCCAGGAGGCATCCTGACCAGATGCCCAAACCACCTCAACTGGCTCCTTTCGATCCGGAGGAGCAGCGGTTCTACTCCGAGTCCCTCCCGAATGTCCGAGCTCCTCACCCTATGTCTAAGGCTGAGCCCGGCCACCCTACGGAGGAAACTCATTTCGGCCGCTTGTATCCGCAATCTCGTTCTTTCGGTCATTAGCCAAAGCTCATGACCATAGGTGAGGATTGGGACGTAGATCGACCGGTAAATCGAGAGCCTGGCTTTCTGGCTCAGCTCCCTCTTCCCCACGACAGATCGGCTCAGCGCCCGCATCACTGCAGACGCCGAACCAATCCGCCTGTCGATCTCCCGATCCCTCCTACCCTCACTCGTGAACAAGACCCCGAGATACTTAAACTCCTCCACTTGAGGTAGGACCTCTCCCCCGACCCGGAGGTGGCAAGCCACCCTTTTCCGGTCGAGAACCATGGTCTCAGATTTGGAGGTGCTGATCCTCATCCCAGCCGCTTCACATTCGGCTGCGAACCTACCCAGCAAGAGCTGAAGGTCAGAGCTGGATGAAGCTAGGAGGACCACATCATCCGCAAAAAGCAGAGACGAGATTCTCCTGCCACCAACTCGACACACTCCACACCACGGCTGCATCTAGAAATTCTGTCCATAAAAGTGATGAACAGAACCGGTGACAAAGGGCAGCCCTGGCGGAGTCCAACCCTCACTGGGAACAGGTCCGACTTACTACCGGCTATGCGGACCAAACTCACGCTCCTCTGGTAAAGGGACTGAATGGCCCTTAACAGAAAGCCACCCACCCCATACTCCTGGAGCGTCCCCCACAGGGTGCCCCTGGGGACACGGTCATAAGCCTTCTCCAAATCCACAAAGCACATGTGGATTGGTTGGGCAAACTCCCATGCCCCCTCCATCACCCTTGCAAGGGTATAGAGCTGGTCCACAGTTCCACGGCCAGGACGAAAACCACATTGCTCCTCCTCTATCTGAGATTCAACTATCGATCGGACCCTCCTCTCCAGTACCTTGGCGTAGACCTTTCCAGGGAGGCTGAGGAGTGTGATCCCCCTATAGTTGGAACACACCCTCAGGTCACCCTTCTTAAAGATGGGGACCACCACCCCGGTCTGCCACTCCCTAGGAACTGCCCCCGATGACCACGCAATGTTGTAGAGACGTGTCAACCATGACAGCCCTACAACATCCATAGCCTTGAGATACCCAGGACGAACCTCATCCGCCCCCGGGGCTCCGCCGCTGTGTAGTTGTTTGACTACCTCAGCAACTTCTGCCCCCGAGATCGGACAGTCCATCCCCAGGCCTCCCAGCTCTGGTTCCTCCTCGGAATGCGCATTGGTGGGATTGAGGAGCTCCTCAAAGTATTCCTTCCACCGTCCGACTATAGCCTCAGTTGACGTCAGCAGCTCCCCATCCCCACTGTAAACAGTGTGAGCGAGTTGCTGCCTTCCTCTCCTGAGGCGCCGGACAGTTTGCCAGAACCTCTTTGGAGCCGATCGATAGTCTTTCTCCATGGCCTCACCAAACTCCTCCCACGCCCGAGATTTTGCCTCGGCAACTGCCACTGCTGCACCCCGCTTGGCTATCCGGTACCTGTCTGCTGCCTCCGGAGACCCACAGACCAGCCACGCCCTGTAGGCCTCCTTCTTCAGCCTGACGGCTCCCCGAACCTCTGGTGTCCACCAGCGGGTACGGGGGTTGCCACCACGACTGGCACCGGCCACCTTACGACCACAGCTAGCAACAGCCGCCTCGACAATCGCAGAGTGGAACAGGGCCCACTCGGACTCAATGTCCCCCACTGCTCTCGGGACGTGGTCAAAGCTCTGCCGGAGGTGGGAGTTGAAGACCGTCTTGACAGGTTCTTCTGCCAGGCGTTCCCAGCAGACCCTCACTATGCGTTTGGGTCTGCCAGGTCTACGCGGCATGTTCCCTTGCCATCTGATCCAACTCACCACCAGGTGGTGATCAGTTGACAGCTCCGCCCCTCTCTTCACTCGGGTGTCCAAAACATACGGCCGCAGGTCAGATGATACGACTACAAAATCTATCATCGACCTGTGACCTAGGCTGCCCTGGTACCAAGTGTACCGGTGGGCATCCTTATGTTCGAACATGGTGTTCGTTATGGCCAAACTGCGGCTTGCACAGAAGTCCAATAACAAAACACCGCTCGAGTTCAGATTAGGTGGGCCGTTCCTCCCAATCACACCCCTCCAGGTCAAGCTGTCATTGCCCACGTGAGCATTGAAGTCCCCCAGCAGGACAATGGAGTCCCCTGATGGAGCACTATCTAGCACTCGTCCCAGGGACTCCAAAAAGGGTGGGTACTCTGAACTGATATTTGGCCCATAAGCACAAACAACAGTCAGGACCCGTTCCCCGACCCGAAGGCGCAAGGAAGCTACCCTCTTGTCCCCCGGGGTAAACCCCAACACACAGGCAGAGAGTCTCGGGGCTAACAAAAAGCCAACCCCAGCCCTCCGCCTCTCACCCGGAGCAACTCCAGCAAAGTAGAGTGTCCAACCCCTCTCCAGGTCTCGGGTTCCAGAGCCAATGCAATGTGTCGAGGTGAGTCCGACTATATCTAGCCGGTACCGCTCAACCTCTGCCACAAGCTCCGGCTCCTTCCCTGCCAGCGAGGTGACGTTCCATGTCCCAAAAACTAGTTTTCTTGTCCGGGGATTGGACCGCCAAGGCTCCCGCCTTGGTCTGCCACCCGATTCGCATTGCACCGGACCCTTCATGTTCCTCCTGCGGGTGGTGGGTCCACAGTTGGACGAGCCCATGTATCCGGTTCGGGCTGGGCCCGGCCGGGCCCCATGGGCGAAAGCCCGGCCACCAGGCGCTCGCTCATGGGCCCCAACCCCAGGCCTGGCTCTAGGGTGGGACCCCGGTAACCCTCCGGGCCGGGTACTCCGACTCTTCGTTTTAACCGCCATGAAAGATCCTTCGAACCGTTCTTTGTCTCACCCTTCACCTAAGACCAATTTGTCATGGGAGACCCTACCAGGGGCACTAAGTGCCCCAGACAACATAGCTCCTAGGATCATTAGGGCACTCAAACTCCTCCACCACGATAAGGTGACGGTTCAAGGAGGAGCGACTCCATTCCTTTTTGTGGTTGTAGGGGCTGTTGATTGGAGTACACTAAAACAAACCTAACCTCTCTAGGACATTCAGAAGCCAAGTTATAAGCCCACAAAGGTGTAACTGGACTACTTGTTTAAAGTGACACCAGTCCCGGTGACCTTTGGGACATGGTTTTACCCCCTATAGGAATGTGCGATCATCTTGAAATGTTCAGATCACTTACAACTCAATAGATTCTACCTTCTTGTAACGTTTCAGCCTGATTGGACCTTGTTTTCACACAAATGGACCCAGAATGATGTGAAATTGTGCTTCGTGCAACATAATTCTGGGTACCATTTACAAACCATAAGTGCTAATGACTCCAGTCCTTTTTGTGGTTGTAGGGGCTGTTGATTGGAGTACATTAAAACAAACCTGATCTCTCTAGGACATTCAGAAGCCAAGTTATAAGCCCACAAATGTGTAACTGGACTACTTCTTTAAATTGACACCAGATCCAGTGACCTTTGGGACATGGTTTGACCCCCTTAGGAAAGTGCTATCATCATGAAACGTTCAGATCACTTACAACTCAATAGATTCTACCTTCCTGTAACGTTTCAGCCTGATTGGACCTTGTTGTCACACAAATGAACCCAGAATGATGTGAAATTGTGCTTCGTGCAACATAATTCTGGGTGCCATTTACAAACCATAAGTGCTAATGACTCCATTCCTTTTTGTGGTTGTAGGGGCTTTTGATTGCAGTACACTAAAACAAATCTAACCTCTCTAGGAATTTCAGAAGCCAAGTTATAAGCCCACAAAGGTGTAACTGGACTACTTCTTTAAAGTGACTCCAGGCCCGGTGACCTTTGGGAAATGGTTTTACCCCCTATAGGAATGTGCGATCATCTTGAAACGTTCAGATCACTTACAACTCAATAGATTCTACCTTCTTGTAGCGTTTCAGCCTGATTGGACCTTGTTTTCACACAAATGGACCCAGAATGATGTGAAATTGTGCTTCGTGCAACATAATTCTGGGTGCCATTTACAAACCATAAGTGCTAATGACTCCATTCCTTTTTGTGGTTGTAGGGGCTGTTGATTGGAGTACACTAAAACAAACCTAACCTCTCTAGGACATTCAGAAGCCAAGTTATAAGCCCACAAATGTGTAACTGGACTACTTCTCTAAATTGACACCAGATCCTGTGACCTTTGGGACATGGTTTGACCCCCTTAGGAAAGTGCTATCATCATGAAACGTTCAGATCACTTACAACTCAATAGATTCTACCTTCCTGTAACGTTTCAGCCTGATTGGACCTTGTTTTCACACAAATGAACCCAGAATGATGTGAAATTGTGCTTCGTGCAACATAATTCTGGGTGCCATTTAAAAACCATAAGTGCTAATGACTCCATTCCTTTTTTTGGTTTTAGGGGCTGTTGATTGGAGTACACTAAAACAAACCTAACCTCTCTAGGACATTCAGAAGCCAAGTTATAAGCCCACAAAGGTGTAACTGGACTACTTCTTTAAAGTGACACCAGGCCCGGTGACCTTTGGGACATGGTTTTACCCCCTATAGGAATGAGCGATCATCTTGAAACGTTCAGATCACTTACAACTCAATAGATTCTACCTTCTTGTAGCGTTTCAGCCTGATTGGACCTTGTTTTCACACAAATGGACCCAGAATGATGTGAAATTGTGCTTCGTGCAAAATAATTCTGGGTGCCATTTACAAACCATAAGTGCTAATGACTCTATTCCTTTTTGTGGTTGTAGGGGCTGTTGATTGGAGTACACTAAAACAAACCTGACCTCTCTAGGACATTCAGAAGCCAAGTTATAAGCCCACAAAGGTGTAACTGGACTACTTCTTTAAAGTGACACCAGGCCCGGTGACCTTTGGGACATGGTTTTACCCCCTATAGGAATGAGCGATCATCTTGAAACGTTCAGATCACTTACAACTCAATAGATTCTACCTTCTTGTAGTGTTTCAGCCTGATTGGACCTTGTTTTCACACAAATGGACCCAGAATGATGTGAAATTGTGCTTCGTGCAAAATAATTCTGGGTGCCATTTACAAACCATAAGTGCTAATGACTCTATTCCTTTTTGTGGTTGTAGGGGCTGTTGATTGGAGTACACTAAAACAAACCTGACCTCTCTAGGACATTCAGAAGCCAAGTTATAAGCCCACAAATGTGTAACTGGACTACTTCTTTAAATTGACACCAGATCCAGTGACCTTTGGGACATGGTTTGACCCCCTTAGGAAAGTGCTATCATCATGAAACGTTCAGATCACTTACAACTCAATAGATTCTACCTTCCTGTAACGTTTCAGCCTGATTGGACCTTGTTGTCACACAAATGAACCCAGAATGATGTGAAATTGTGCTTCGTGCAACATAATTCTGGGTGCCATTTACAAACCATAAGTGCTAATGACTCCATTCCTTTTTGTGGTTGTAGGGGCTTTTGATTGCAGTACACTAAAACAAATCTAACCTCTCTAGGAATTTCAGAAGCCAAGTTATAAGCCCACAAAGGTGTAACTGGACTACTTCTTTAAAGTGACTCCAGGCCCGGTGACCTTTGGGAAATGGTTTTACCCCCTATAGGAATGTGCGATCATCTTGAAACGTTCAGATCACTTACAACTCAATAGATTCTACCTTCTTGTAGCGTTTCAGCCTGATTGGACCTTGTTTTCACACAAATGGACCCAGAATGATGTGAAATTGTGCTTCGTGCAACATAATTCTGGGTGCCATTTACAAACCATAAGTGCTAATGACTCCATTCCTTTTTGTGGTTGTAGGGGCTGTTGATTGGAGTACACTAAAACAAACCTAACCTCTCTAGGACATTCAGAAGCCAAGTTATAAGCCCACAAATGTGTAACTGGACTACTTCTCTAAATTGACACCAGATCCTGTGACCTTTGGGACATGGTTTGACCCCCTTAGGAAAGTGCTATCATCATGAAACGTTCAGATCACTTACAACTCAATAGATTCTACCTTCCTGTAACGTTTCAGCCTGATTGGACCTTGTTTTCACACAAATGAACCCAGAATGATGTGAAATTGTGCTTCGTGCAACATAATTCTGGGTGCCATTTAAAAACCATAAGTGCTAATGACTCCATTCCTTTTTTTGGTTTTAGGGGCTGTTGATTGGAGTACACTAAAACAAACCTAACCTCTCTAGGACATTCAGAAGCCAAGTTATAAGCCCACAAAGGTGTAACTGGACTACTTCTTTAAAGTGACACCAGGCCCGGTGACCTTTGGGACATGGTTTTACCCCCTATAGGAATGAGCGATCATCTTGAAACGTTCAGATCACTTACAACTCAATAGATTCTACCTTCTTGTAGCGTTTCAGCCTGATTGGACCTTGTTTTCACACAAATGGACCCAGAATGATGTGAAATTGTGCTTCGTGCAAAATAATTCTGGGTGCCATTTACAAACCATAAGTGCTAATGACTCTATTCCTTTTTGTGGTTGTAGGGGCTGTTGATTGGAGTACACTAAAACAAACCTGACCTCTCTAGGACATTCAGAAGCCAAGTTATAAGCCCACAAAGGTGTAACTGGACTACTTCTTTAAAGTGACACCAGGCCCGGTGACCTTTGGGACATGGTTTTACCCCCTATAGGAATGAGCGATCATCTTGAAACGTTCAGATCACTTACAACTCAATAGATTCTACCTTCTTGTAGTGTTTCAGCCTGATTGGACCTTGTTTTCACACAAATGGACCCAGAATGATGTGAAATTGTGCTTCGTGCAAAATAATTCTGGGTGCCATTTACAAACCATAAGTGCTAATGACTCTATTCCTTTTTGTGGTTGTAGGGGCTGTTGATTGGAGTACACTAAAACAAACCTGACCTCTCTAGGACATTCAGAAGCCAAGTTATAAGCCCACAAATGTGTAACTGGACTACTTCTTTAAATTGACACCAGATCCAGTGACCTTTGGGACATGGTTTGACCCCCTTAGGAAAGTGCTATCATCATGAAACGTTCAGATCACTTACAACTCAATAGATTCTACCTTCCTGTAACGTTTCAGCCTGATTGGACCTTGTTGTCACACAAATGAACCCAGAATGATGTGAAATTGTGCTTCGTGCAACATAATTCTGGGTGCCATTTACAAACCATAAGTGCTAATGACTCCATTCCTTTTTGTGGTTGTAGGGGCTTTTGATTGCAGTACACTAAAACAAATCTAACCTCTCTAGGAATTTCAGAAGCCAAGTTATAAGCCCACAAAGGTGTAACTGGACTACTTCTTTAAAGTGACTCCAGGCCCGGTGACCTTTGGGAAATGGTTTTACCCCCTATAGGAATGTGCGATCATCTTGAAACGTTCAGATCACTTACAACTCAATAGATTCTACCTTCTTGTAGCGTTTCAGCCTGATTGGACCTTGTTTTCACACAAATGGACCCAGAATGATGTGAAATTGTGCTTCGTGCAACATAATTCTGGGTGCCATTTACAAACCATAAGTGCTAATGACTCCATTCCTTTTTGTGGTTGTAGGGGCTGTTGATTGGAGTACACTAAAACAAACCTAACCTCTCTAGGACATTCAGAAGCCAAGTTATAAGCCCACAAATGTGTAACTGGACTACTTCTCTAAATTGACACCAGATCCTGTGACCTTTGGGACATGGTTTGACCCCCTTAGGAAAGTGCTATCATCATGAAACGTTCAGATCACTTACAACTCAATAGATTCTACCTTCCTGTAACGTTTCAGCCTGATTGGACCTTGTTTTCACACAAATGAACCCAGAATGATGTGAAATTGTGCTTCGTGCAACATAATTCTGGGTGCCATTTAAAAACCATAAGTGCTAATGACTCCATTCCTTTTTTTGGTTTTAGGGGCTGTTGATTGGAGTACACTAAAACAAACCTAACCTCTCTAGGACATTCAGAAGCCAAGTTATAAGCCCACAAAGGTGTAACTGGACTACTTCTTTAAAGTGACACCAGGCCCGGTGACCTTTGGGACATGGTTTTACCCCCTATAGGAATGAGCGATCATCTTGAAACGTTCAGATCACTTACAACTCAATAGATTCTACCTTCTTGTAGCGTTTCAGCCTGATTGGACCTTGTTTTCACACAAATGGACCCAGAATGATGTGAAATTGTGCTTCGTGCAAAATAATTCTGGGTGCCATTTACAAACCATAAGTGCTAATGACTCTATTCCTTTTTGTGGTTGTAGGGGCTGTTGATTGGAGTACACTAAAACAAACCTGACCTCTCTAGGACATTCAGAAGCCAAGTTATAAGCCCACAAATGTGTAACTGGACTACTTCTTTAAAGTGACACCAGATCCGGTGACCTTTGGGACATGGTTTGACCCCCTTAGGAAAGTGCTATCATCATGAAACGTTCAGATCACTTACAACTCAACAGATTCTACCTTCCTGTAACGTTTCAGCCTGATTGGACCTTGTTTTCACACAAATGAACCCAGAATGATGTGAAATTGTGCTTCGTGCAACATAATTCTGGGTGCCATTTAAAAACCATAAGTGCTAATGACTCCATTCCTTTTTGTGGTTGTAGGGGCTGTTGATTGGAGTACATTAAAACAAACCTGAACTCTCTTGGACATTCAGAAGCCAAGTTATAAGCCCACAAATGTGTAACTGGACTACTTCTTTAAATTGACACCAGATCCAGTTACCTTTGGGACATGGTTTGACCCCCTTAGGAAAGTGCTATCATCATGAAACGTTCAGATCACTTACAACTCAATAGATTCTACCTTCCTGTAACGTTTCAGCCTGATTGGACCTTGTTTTCACACAAATGAACCCAGAATGATGTGAAATTGTGCTTCGTGCAACATAATTCTGGGTGCCATTTACAAACCATAAGTGCTAATGACTCCATTCCTTTTTGTGGTTGTAGGGGCTTTTGATTGCAGTACACTAAAACAAATCTAACCTCTCTAGGAAATTCAGAAGCCAAGTTATAAGCCCACAAAGGTGTAACTGGACTACTTCTTTAAAGTGACTCCAGGCCCGGTGACCTTTGGGAAATGGTTTTACCCCCTATAGGAATGTGCGATCATCTTGAAACGTTCAGATCACTTACAACTCAATAGATTCTACCTTCTTGTAGCGTTTCAGCCTGATTGGACCTTGTTTTCACACAAATGGACCCAGAATGATGTGAAATTGTGCTTCGTGCAACATAATTCTGGGTGCCATTTACAAACCATAAGTGCTAATGACTCCATTCCTTTTTGTGGTTGTAGGGGCTGTTGATTGGAGTACACTAAAACAAACCTAACCTCTCTAGGACATTCAGAAGCCAAGTTATAAGCCCACAAATGTGTAACTGGACTACTTCTCTAAATTGACACCAGATCCTGTGACCTTTGGGACATGGTTTGACCCCCTTAGGAAAGTGCTATCATCATGAAACGTTCAGATCACTTACAACTCAATAGATTCTACCTTCCTGTAACGTTTCAGCCTGATTGGACCTTGTTTTCACACAAATGAACCCAGAATGATGTGAAATTGTGCTTCGTGCAACATAATTCTGGGTGCCATTTAAAAACCATAAGTGCTAATGACTCCATTCCTTTTTTGGTTTTAGGGGCTGTTGATTGGAGTACACTAAAACAAACCTAACCTCTCTAGGACATTCAGAAGCCAAGTTATAAGCCCACAAAGGTGTAACTGGACTACTTCTTTAAAGTGACACCAGGCCCGGTGACCTTTGGGACATGGTTTTACCCCCTATAGGAATGAGCGATCATCTTGAAACGTTCAGATCACTTACAACTCAATAGATTCTACCTTCTTGTAGCGTTTCAGCCTGATTGGACCTTGTTTTCACACAAATGGACCCAGAATGATGTGAAATTGTGCTTCGTGCAAAATAATTCTGGGTGCCATTTACAAACCATAAGTGCTAATGACTCCATTCCTTTTTGTGGTTGTAGGGGCTGTTGATTGGAGTACACTAAAACAAACCTGACCTCTCTAGGACATTCAGAAGCCAAGTTATAAGCCCACAAATGTGTAACTGGACTACTTCGTTAAAGTGACACCAGATCCGGTGACCTTTGGGACATGGTTTGACCCCCTTAGGAAAGTGCTATCATCATGAAACGTTCAGATCACTTACAACTCAAAAGATTCTACATTCCTGTAACGTTTCAGCCTGATTGGACCTTGTTTTCACACAAATGAACCCAGAATGATGTGAAATTGTGCTTCGTGCAACATAATTCTGGGTACCATTTACAAACCATAAGTGCTAATGACTCCAGTCCTTTTTGTGGTTGTAGGGCTGTTGATTGGAGTACATTAAAACAAACCTGATCTCTCTAGGACATTCAGAAGCCAAGGTATAAGCCCACAAATGTGTAACTGGACTGCTTCTTTAAATTGACACCAGATCCGGTGACCTTTGGGACATGGTTTGACCCCATTAGGAAAGTGCTATCATCATGAAACGTTCAGATCACTTACAACTCAATAGATTCTACCTTTCTGTAAAGTTTCAGCCTGATTGGACCTTGTTTTCACACAAATGAACCCAGAAAGATGTGAAATTGTGCTTTGTGCAACATAATTCTGGGTGCCATTTAAAAACCATAAGTGCTAATGACTCCATTCCTTTTTGTGGTTGTAGGGGCTGTTGATTGGAGTACATTAAAACAAACCTGAACTCTCTTGAACATTCAGAAGCCAAGTTATAAGCCCACAAATGTGTAACTGGACTACTTCTTTAAATTGACACCAGATCCAGTGACCTTTGGGACATGGTTTGACCCCCTTAGGAAAGTGCTATCATCATGAAACGTTCAGATCACTTACAACTCAATAGATTCTACCTTCCTGTAACGTTTCAGCCTGATTGGACCTTGTTTTCACACAAATGAACCCAGAATGATGTGAAATTGTGCTTCGTGCAACATAATTCTGGGTGCCATTTACAAACCATAAGTGCTAATGACTCCATTCCTTTTTGTGGTTGTAGGGGCTTTTGATTGCAGTACACTAAAACAAATCTAACCTCTCTAGGAAATTCAGAAGCCAAGTTATAAGCCCACAAAGGTGTAACTGGACTACTTCTTTAAAGTGACTCCAGGCCCGGTGACCTTTGGGAAATGGTTTTACCCCCTATAGGAATGTGCGATCATCTTGAAACGTTCAGATCACTTACAACTCAATAGATTCTACCTTCTTGTAGCGTTTCAGCCTGATTGGACCTTGTTTTCACACAAATGGACCCAGAATGATGTGAAATTGTGCTTCGTGCAACATAATTCTGGGTGCCATTTACAAACCATAAGTGCTAATGACTCCATTCCTTTTTGTGGTTTTAGGGGCTGTTGATTGGAGTACACTTAAACAAACCTAACCTCTCTAGGACATTCAGAAGCCAAGTTATAAGCCCACAAATGTGTAACTGGACTACTTCTCTAAATTGACACCAGATCTTGTGACCTTTGGGATATGGTTTGACCCCCTTAGGAAAGTGCTATCATCATGAAACGTTCAGATCACTTACAACTCAATAGATTCTACCTTCCTGTAACGTTTCAGCCTGATTGGACCTTGTTTTCACACAAATGAACCCAGAATGATGTGAAATTGTGCTTCGTGCAACATAATTCTGGGTGCCATTTAAAAACCATAAGTGCTAATGACTCCATTCCTTTTTGTGGTTGTAGGGGCTGCTGATTGGAGTATACTAAAACAAACCTGATCTCTCTAGGACATTCAGAAGCAAAGTTATAAGCCCACAAATGTGTAACTGGACTACTTCTTTAAATTGACACCAGATCCGGTGACCTTTGGGACATGGTTTGACCCCCTTAGGAAAGTGCTATCATCATTAAACGTTCAGATCACTTACAACTCAATAGATTCTACCTTCCTGTAACGTTTCAGCCTGATTGGACCTTGTTTTCACACAAATGAACCCAGAATGATGTGAAATTGTGCTTCGTGCAACATAATTCTGGGTGCCATTTAAAAACCACAAGTGCTAATGACTCCATTCCTTTTTGTGGTTGTAGGGGCTGTTGATTGGAGTACCCTAAAACAAACCTGATCTCTCTAGGACATTCAGAAGCCAAGTTATAAGCCCACAAATGTGTAACTGGACTACTTCTTTAAATTGACACCAGATCCGGTGACCTTGTAGCCTGGCAAGCCAGACTAAATAAAGGTATTATTTAGTCTGGCCACGCTCCATTGACGGCTCTCGGTTGTGGGGCGGGTTCTACCGTTGTCTTTCAAATGATCTCCGCATGCTATTGGACAATGAATGTGACATACTCTTGTTTCACTCTGTTGCATCATCCCACCCACCAGGCATATAGAGTGCCCTGATTGGCCCACAAAGCGGATAAAGCTCTGTGATTTGTTCACTAAGCAGATAGGGCACTATGATTGGCCTACCATTATGGACCAATCACAGCTCTTTATGTGTTTGAAACCTCTCTAGAGAGCTGTGATTGGCTAGCCAGAGTCCTGGTAGGAGCTGCTGAGGTTCCAATGGAGCATGCCTAGACCATTCTTTGCAAAGCAAGAATTTGGTCTAGTTCACTAGGCTAGTGACCTTGGGGACATGGTTTGACCCCCTTAGGAAAGTGCTATCATCATGAAACGTTCAGATCACTTACAACTCAATAGATTCTACCTTCCTGTAACGTTTTAGCCTGATTGGACCTTGTTTTCACACAAATGGACCCAGAATGATGTGAAATTGTGCTTCGTGCAACATAATTCTGGGTGCCATTTACAAACCATAAGTGCTAATGACTCCATTCCTGTTTGTGGTTGTAGGGGCTTTTGATTGGAGTACACTAAAACAAACCTAACCTCTCTAGGGCATTTAGAAGCCAAGTTATAAGCCCACAAAGGTGTAACTGGACTACATCTTTAAAGTGACACCAGGCCCGGTGACCTTTGGGACATTGTTTTACCCCCTATAGGAATGTGCGATCATCTTGAAACGTTCAGATCACTTACAACTCAATAGATTCTACCTTCTTGTAGCGTTTCAGCCTGATTGGACCTTGTTTTCACACAAATGGACCCAGAATGATGTGAAATTGTGCTTCGTGCAACATAATTCTGGGTGCCATTTACAAACCATAAGTGCTAATGACTCTATTCCTTTTTGTGGTTGTAGGGGCTGTTGATTGGAGTACACTAAAACAAACCTGATCTCTCTAGGACATTCAGAAGCAAAGTTATAAGCCCACAAATGTGTAACTGGACTACTTCTTTAAATTGACACCAGATCCGGTGACTTTTGGGACATGGTTTGACCCCCTTAGGAAAGTGCTATCATCATGAAACGTTCAGATAACTTACAACTCAATAGATTCTACCTTCCTGTCACGTTTCAATCTGATTGGACCTTGTTTTGACACAAATGAAGCCAGAATGATGTGAAATTGTGCTTCGTGCAACATAATTCTGGGTGCCATTTACAAACCATAAGTGCTAATGACTCCATTCCTTTTTGTGGTTGTAGGGGCTGCTGATTGGAGTACATTAAAACAAACCTGGTCTCTCTAAGACATTCAGAAGCCAAGTTATGAGCCCACAAATGTGTAACTGGACTACTTCTTTAAATTGACACCAGATCCGGTGACCTTTGGGACATGGTTTGACCCCCTTAGGAAAGTGCTATCATCATGAAACGTTCAGATCACTTACGACTCAATAGATTCTACCTTCCTGTAACGTTTCAGCCTGATTGGAGCTTGTTTTCACACAAATGAACCCAGAATGATGTGAAATTGTGCTTCGTGCAACATAATTCTGGGTGCCATTTAAAAACCATAAGTGCTAATGACTCCATTCCTTTTTGTGTTTGTAGGGGCTGTTGATTGGAGTACATTAAAACAAACCTGAACTCTCTTGGACATTCAGAAGCCAAGTTATAAGCCCACAAATGTGTAACTGGACTACTTCTTTAAATTGACACCAGATCCAGTGACCTTTGGGACATGGTTTGACCCCCTTAGGAAAGTGCTATCATCATGAAACGTTCAGATCACTTACAACTCAATAGATTCTACCTTCCTGTAACGTTTCAGCCTGATTGGACCTTGTTGTCACACAAATGAACCCAGAATGTTGTGAAATTGTGCTTCGTGCAACATAATTCTGGGTGCCATTTACAAACCATAAGTGCTAATGACTCCATTCCTTTTTGTGGTTGTAGGGGCTTTTGATTGCAGTACACTAAAACAAATCTAACCTCTCTAGGAATTTCAGAAGCCAAGTTATAAGCCCACAAAGGTGTAACTGGACTACTTCTTTAAAGTGACTCCAGGCCCGGTGACCTTTGGGAAATGGTTTTACCCCCTATAGGAATGTGCGATCATCTTGAAACGTTCAGATCACTTACAACTCAATAGATTCTACCTTCTTGTAGCGTTTCAGCCTGATTGGACCTTGTTTTCACACAAATGGACCCAGAATGATGTGAAATTGTGCTTCGTGCAACATAATTCTGGGTGCCATTTACAAGCCATAAGTGCTAATGACTCCATTCCTTTTTGTGGTTGTAGGGGCTGTTGATTGGAGTACACTAAAACAAACCTAACCTCTCTAGGACATTCAGAAGCCAAGTTATAAGCCCACAAATGTGTAACTGGACTACTTCTCTAAATTGACACCAGATCCTGTGACCTTTGGGACATGGTTTGACCCCCTTAGGAAAGTGCTATCATCATGAAACGTTCAGATCACTTACAACTCAATAGATTCTACCTTCCTGTAACGATTCAGCCTGATTGGACCTTGTTTTCACACAAATGAACCCAGAATTATGTGAAATTGTGCTTCGTGCAACATAATTCTGGGTGCCATTTAAAAACCATAAGTGCTAATGACTCCATTCCTTTTTTTGGTTTTAGGGGCTGTTGATTGGAGTACACTAAAACAAACCTAACCTCTCTAGGACATTCAGAAGCCAAGTTATAAGCCCACAAAGGTGTAACTGGACTACTTCTTTAAAGTGACACCAGGCCCGGTGACCTTTGGGACATGGTTTTACCCCCTATAGGAATGAGCGTTCATCTTGAAACGTTCAGATCACTTACAACTCAATAGAGTCTACCTTCTTGTAGCGTTTCAGCCTGATTGGACCTTGTTTTCACACAAATGGACCCAGAATGATGTGAAATTGTGCTTCGTGCAACATAATTCTGGGTGCCATTTACAAACCATAAGTGCTAATGACTCTATTCCTTTTTGTGGTTGTAGGGGCTGTTGATTGGAGTACACTAAAACAAACCTGATCTCTCTAGGACATTCAGAAGCAAAGTTATAAGCCCACAAATGTGTAACTGGACTACTTCTTTAAATTGACACCAGATCCGGTGACCTTTGGGACATGGTTTGACCCCCTTAAGAAAGTGCTATCATCATGAAACGTTCAGAGCACTTACGACTCAATAGATTCTACCTTCCTGTAACGTTTCAGCCTGATTGGAGCTTGTTTTCACACAAATGAACCCAGAATGTTGTGAAATTGTGCTTCGTGCAACATAATTCTGGGTGCCATTTAAAAACCATAAGTGCTAATGACTCCATTCCTTTTTGTGTTTGTAGGGGCTGTTGATTGGAGTACAGTAAAACAAACCTGAACTCTCTTGGACATTCAGAAGCCAAGTTATAAGCCCACAAATGTGTAACTGGACTACTTCTTTAAATTGACACCAGATCCAGTGACCTTTGGGACATGGTTTGACCCCCTTAGGAAAGTGCTATCATCATGAAACGTTCAGATCACTTACAACTCAATAGATTCTACCTTCCTGTAACGTTTCAGCCTGATTGGACCTTGTTGTCACACAAATGAACCCAGAATGTTGTGAAATTGTGCTTCGTGCAACATAATTCTGGGTGCCATTTACAAACCATAAGTGCTAATGACTCCATTCCTTTTTGTGGTTGTAGGGGCTTTTGATTGCAGTACAATAAAACAAATCTAACCTCTCTAGGAATTTCAGAAGCCAAGTTATAAGCCCACAAAGGTGTAACTGGACTACTTCTTTAAAGTGACTCCAGGCCCGGTGACCTTTGGGAAATGGTTTTTCCCCCTATAGGAATGTGCGATCATCTTGAAACGTTCAGATCACTTACAACTCAATAGATTCTACCTTCTTGTAGCGTTTCAGCCTGATTGGACCTTGTTTTCACACAAATGGACCCAGAATGATGTGAAATTGTGCTTCGTGCAACATAATTCTGGGTGCCATTTACAAACCATAAGTGCTAATGACTCCATTCCTTTTTGTGGTTGTAGGGGCAGTTGATTGGAGTACACTAAAACAAACCTAACCTCTCTAGGACATTCAGAAGCCAAGTTATAAGCCCACAAATGTGTAACTGGACTACTTCTCTAAATTGACACCAGATCCTGTGACCTTTGGGACATGGTTTGACCCCCTTAGGAAAGTGCTATCATCATGAAACGTTCATATCACTTACAACTCAATAGATTCTACCTTCCTGTAACGTTTCAGCCTGATTGGACCTTGTTTTCACACAAATGAACCCAGAATGATGTGAAATTGTGCATCGTGCAACATAATTCTGGGTGCCATTTAAAAACCATAAGTGCTAATGACTCCATTCCTTTTTTTGGTTTTAGGGGCTGTTGATTGGAGTACACTAAAACAAACCTAACCTCTCTAGGACATTCAGAAGCCAAGTTATAAGCCCACAAAGGTGTAACTGGACTACTTCTTTAAAGTGACACCAGGCCCGGTGACCTTTGGGACATGGTTTTACCCCCTATAGGAATGAGCAATCATCTTGAAACGTTCAGATCACTTACAACTCAATAGATTCTACCTTATTGTAGCGTTTCAGCCTGATTGGACCTTGTTTTCACACAAATGGACCCAGAATGATGTGAAATTGTGCTTCGTGCAAAATAATTCTGGGTGCCATTTACAAACCATAAGTGCTAATGACTCCATTCCTTTTTGTGGTTGTAGGGGCTGTTGATTGGAGTACACTAAAACAAACCTGACCTCTCTAGGACATTCAGAAGCCAAGTTATAAGCCCACAAATGTGTAACTGGACTACTTCTTTAAAGTGACACCAGATCCGGTGACCTTTGGGACATGGTTTGACCCCCTTAGGAAAGTGCTATCATCATGAAACGTTCAGATCACTTACAACTCAAAAGATTCTACCTTCCTGTAACGTTTCAGCCTGATTGGACCTTGTTTTCACACAAATGAACCCAGAATGATGTGAAATTGTGCTTCGTGCAACATAATTCTGGGTACCATTTACAAACCATAAGTGCTAATGACTCCAGTCCTTTTTGTGGTTGTAGGGGCTGTTGATTGGAGTACATTAAAACAAACCTGATCTCTCTAGGACATTCAGAAGCCAAGTTATAAGCCCACAAATGTGTAACTGGACTGCTTCTTTAAATTGACACCAGATCCGGTGACCTTTGGGACATGGTTTGACCCCCTTAGGAAAGTGCTATCATCATGAAACGTTCAGATCACTTACAACTCAATAGATTCTACCTTTCTGTAAAGTTTCAGCCTGATTGGACCTTGTTTTCACACAAATGAACCCAGAATGATGTGAAATTGTGCTTCGTGCAACATAATTCTGGGTGCCATTTAAAAACCATAAGTGCTAATGACTCCATTCCTTTTTTTGGTTTTAGGGGCTGTTGATTGGAGTACACTAAAACAAACCTAACCTCTCTAGGACATTCAGAAGCCAAGTTATAAGCCCACAAAGGTGTAACTGGACTACTTCTTTAAAGTGACACCAGGCCCGGTGACCTTTGGGACATGGTTTTACCCCCTATAGGAATGAGCGTTCATCTTGAAACGTTCAGATCACTTACAACTCAATAGAGTCTACCTTCTTGTAGCGTTTCAGCCTGATTGGACCTTGTTTTCACACAAATGGACCCAGAATGATGTGAAATTGTGCTTCGTGCAACATAATTCTGGGTGCCATTTACAAACCATAAGTGCTAATGACTCTATTCCTTTTTGTGGTTGTAGGGGCTGTTGATTGGAGTACACTAAAACAAACCTGATCTCTCTAGGACATTCAGAAGCAAAGTTATAAGCCCACAAATGTGTAACTGGACTACTTCTTTAAATTGACACCAGATCCGGTGACCTTTGGGACATGGTTTGACCCCCTTAAGAAAGTGCTATCATCATGAAACGTTCAGAGCACTTACGACTCAATAGATTCTACCTTCCTGTAACGTTTCAGCCTGATTGGAGCTTGTTTTCACACAAATGAACCCAGAATGTTGTGAAATTGTGCTTCGTGCAACATAATTCTGGGTGCCATTTAAAAACCATAAGTGCTAATGACTCCATTCCTTTTTGTGTTTGTAGGGGCTGTTGATTGGAGTACAGTAAAACAAACCTGAACTCTCTTGGACATTCAGAAGCCAAGTTATAAGCCCACAAATGTGTAACTGGACTACTTCTTTAAATTGACACCAGATCCAGTGACCTTTGGGACATGGTTTGACCCCCTTAGGAAAGTGCTATCATCATGAAACGTTCAGATCACTTACAACTCAATAGATTCTACCTTCCTGTAACGTTTCAGCCTGATTGGACCTTGTTGTCACACAAATGAACCCAGAATGTTGTGAAATTGTGCTTCGTGCAACATAATTCTGGGTGCCATTTACAAACCATAAGTGCTAATGAGTCCATTCCTTTTTGTGGTTGTAGGGGCTTTTGATTGCAGTACAATAAAACAAATCTAACCTCTCTAGGAATTTCAGAAGCCAAGTTATAAGCCCACAAAGGTGTAACTGGACTACTTCTTTAAAGTGACTCCAGGCCCGGTGACCTTTGGGAAATGGTTTTTCCCCCTATAGGAATGTGCGATCATCTTGAAACGTTCAGATCACTTACAACTCAATAGATTCTACCTTCTTGTAGCGTTTCAGCCTGATTGGACCTTGTTTTCACACAAATGGACCCAGAATGATGTGAAATTGTGCTTCGTGCAACATAATTCTGGGTGCCATTTACAAACCATAAGTGCTAATGACTCCATTCCTTTTTGTGGTTGTAGGGGCAGTTGATTGGAGTACACTAAAACAAACCTAACCTCTCTAGGACATTCAGAAGCCAAGTTATAAGCCCACAAATGTGTAACTGGACTACTTCTCTAAATTGACACCAGATCCTGTGACCTTTGGGACATGGTTTGACCCCCTTAGGAAAGTGCTATCATCATGAAACGTTCATATCACTTACAACTCAATAGATTCTACCTTCCTGTAACGTTTCAGCCTGATTGGACCTTGTTTTCACACAAATGAACCCAGAATGATGTGAAATTGTGCATCGTGCAACATAATTCTGGGTGCCATTTAAAAACCATAAGTGCTAATGACTCCATTCCTTTTTTTGGTTTTAGGGGCTGTTGATTGGAGTACACTAAAACAAACCTAACCTCTCTAGGACATTCAGAAGCCAAGTTATAAGCCCACAAAGGTGTAACTGGACTACTTCTTTAAAGTGACACCAGGCCCGGTGACCTTTGGGACATGGTTTTACCCCCTATAGGAATGAGCAATCATCTTGAAACGTTCAGATCACTTACAACTCAATAGATTCTACCTTATTGTAGCGTTTCAGCCTGATTGGACCTTGTTTTCACACAAATGGACCCAGAATGATGTGAAATTGTGCTTCGTGCAAAATAATTCTGGGTGCCATTTACAAACCATAAGTGCTAATGACTCCATTCCTTTTTGTGGTTGTAGGGGCTGTTGATTGGAGTACACTAAAACAAACCTGACCTCTCTAGGACATTCAGAAGCCAAGTTATAAGCCCACAAATGTGTAACTGGACTACTTCTTTAAAGTGACACCAGATCCGGTGACCTTTGGGACATGGTTTGACCCCCTTAGGAAAGTGCTATCATCATGAAACGTTCAGATCACTTACAACTCAAAAGATTCTACCTTCCTGTAACGTTTCAGCCTGATTGGACCTTGTTTTCACACAAATGAACCCAGAATGATGTGAAATTGTGCTTCGTGCAACATAATTCTGGGTACCATTTACAAACCATAAGTGCTAATGACTCCAGTCCTTTTTGTGGTTGTAGGGGCTGTTGATTGGAGTACATTAAAACAAACCTGATCTCTCTAGGACATTCAGAAGCCAAGTTATAAGCCCACAAATGTGTAACTGGACTGCTTCTTTAAATTGACACCAGATCCGGTGACCTTTGGGACATGGTTTGACCCCCTTAGGAAAGTGCTATCATCATGAAACGTTCAGATCACTTACAACTCAATAGATTCTACCTTTCTGTAAAGTTTCAGCCTGATTGGACCTTGTTTTCACACAAATGAACCCAGAATGATGTGAAATTGTGCTTCGTGCAACATAATTCTGGGTGCCATTTAAAAACCATAAGTGCTAATGACTCCATTCCTTTTTGTGGTTGTAGGGGCTGTTGATTGGAGTACATTAAAACAAACCTGTACTCTCTTGGACATTCAGAAGCCAAGTTATAAGCCCACAAATGTGTAACTGGACTACTTCTTTAAATTGACACCAGATCCAGTGACCTTTGGGACATGGTTTGACCCCCTTAGGAAAGTGCTATCATCATGAAACGTTCAGATCACTTACAACTCAATAGATTCTACCTTCCTGTAACGTTTCAGCCTGATTGGACCTTGTTTTCACACAAATGAACCCAGAATGATGTGAAATTGTGCTTCGTGCAACATAATTCTGGGTGCCATTTACAAACCCTAAGTGCTAATGACTCCATTCCTTTTTGTGGTTGTAGGGGCTTTTGATTGCAGTACACTAAAACAAATCTAACCTCTCTAGGAAATTCAGAAAACAAGTTATAAGCCCACAAAGGTGTAACTGGACTACTTCTTTAAAGTGACTCCAGGCCCGGTGACCTTTGGGAAATGGTTTTACCCCCTATAGGAATGTGCGATCATCTTGAAACGTTCAGATCACTTACAACTCCATAGATTCTACCTTCTTGTAGCGTTTCAGCCTGATTGGACCTTGTTTTCACACAAATGGACCCAGAATGATGTGAAATTGTGCTTCGTGCAACATAATTCTGGGTGCCATTTACAAACCATAAGTGCTAATGACTCCATTCCTTTTTGTGGTTGTAGGGGCTGTTGATTGGAGTACACTTAAACAAACCTAACCTCTCTAGGACATTCAGAAGCCAAGTTATAAGCCCACAAATGTGTAACTGGACTACTTCTCTAAATTGACACCAGATCCTGTGACCTTTGGGACATGGTTTGACCCCCTTAGGAAAGTGCTATCATCATGAAACGTTCATATAACTTACAACTCAATAGATTCTACCTTCCTGTAACGTTTCAGCCTGATTGGACCTTGTTTTCACACAAATGAACCCAGAATGATGTGAAATTGTGCTTCGTGCAACATAATTCTGGGTGCCATTTAAAAACCATAAGTGTTAATGACTCCATTCCTTTTTGTGGTTGTAGGGGCTGTTGATTGGAGTATACTAAAACAAACCTGATCTCTCTAGGACATTCAGAAGCCAAGTTATAAGCCCACAAGTGTGTAACTGGACTACTTCTCTAAATTGACACCAGATCCTGTGACCTTTGGGACATGGTTTGACCCCCTTAGGAAAGTGCTATCATCATGAAACGTTCAGATCACTTACAACTCAATAGATTCTACCTTCCTGTAACGTTTCAGCCTGATTGGACCTTGTTTTCACACAAATGAACCCAGAATGATGTGAAATTGTGCTTCGTGCAACATAATTCTGGGTGCCATTTAAAAACCATAAGTGCTAATGACTCCATTCCTTTTTGTGGTTGTAGGGGTTGTTGATTGGAGTATACTAAAACAAACCTGAACTCTCTTGGACATTCAGAAGCCAAGTTATAAGCCCACAAAGGTGTAACTGGACTACTTCTTTAAATTGACACCAGATCCAGTGACCTTTGGGACATGGTTTGACCCCCTTAGGATAGTGCTATCATCATGAAACGTTCAGATCACTTACAACTCAATAGATTCTACCTTCCTGTAACGTTTCAGCCTGATTGGACCTTGTTGTCACACAAATGAACCCAGAATGTTGTGAAATTGTGCTTCGTGCAACATAATTCTGGGTGCCATTTACAAACCATAAGTGCTAATGACTCCATTCCTTTTTTTGGTTTTAGGGGCTGTTGATTGGAGTACACTAAAACAAACCTAACCTCTCTAGGACATTCAGAAGCCAAGTTATAAGCCCACAAAGGTGTAACTGGACTACTTCTTTAAAGTGACACCAGGCCCGGTGACCTTTGGGACATGGTTTTACCCCCTATAGGAATGAGCGATCATCTTGAAACGTTCAGATCACTTACAACTCAATAGATTCTACCTTCTTGTAGCGTTTCAGCCTGATTGGACCTTGTTTTCACACAAATGGACCCAGAATGATGTGAAATTGTGCTTCGTGCAAAATAATTCTGGGTGCCATTTACAAACCATAAGTGCTAATGACTCCATTCCTTTTTGTGGTTGTAGGGGCTGTTGATTGGAGTACACTAAAACAAACCTGACCTCTCTAGGACATTCAGAAGCCAAGTTATAAGCCCACAAATGTGTAACTGGACTACTTCTTTAAAGTGACACCAGATCCGGTGACCTTTGGGACATGGTTTGACCCCCTTAGGAAAGTGCTATCATCATGAAACGTTCAGATCACTTACAACTCAAAAGATTCTACCTTCCTGTAACGTTTCAGCCTGATTGGACCTTGTTTTCACACAAATGAACCCAGAATGATGTGAAATTGTGCTTCGTGCAACATAATTCTGGGTGCCATTTAAAAACCATAAGTGCTAATGACTCCATTCCTTTTTGTGGTTGTAGGGGCTGTTGATTGGAGTACATTAAAACAAACCTGAACTCTCTTGGACATTCAGAAGCCAAGTTATAAGCCCACAAATGTGTAACTGGACTACTTCTTTAAATTGACACCAGATCCAGTGACCTTTGGGACATGGTTTGACCCCCTTAGGAAAGTGCTATCATCATGAAACGTTCAGATCACTTACAACTCAATAGATTCTACCTTCCTGTAACGTTTCAGCCTGATTGGACCTTGTTTTCACACAAATGAACCCAGAATGATGTGAAATTTTGCTTCGTGCAACATAATTCTGGGTGCCATTTACAAACCATAAGTGCTAATGAGTCCATTCCTTTTTGTGGTTGTAGGGGCTTTTGATTGCAGTACACTAAAACAAATCTAACCTCTCTAGGAAATTCAGAAGCCAAGTTATAAGCCCACAAAGGTGTAACTGGACTACTTCTTTAAAGTGACTCCAGGCCCGGTGACCTTTGGGAAATGGTTTTACCCCCTATAGGAATGTGCGATCATCTTGAAACGTTCAGATCACTTACAACTCAATAGATTCTACCTTCTTGTAGCGTTTCAGCCTGATTGGACCTTGTTTTCACACAAATGGACCCAGAATGATGTGAAATTGTGCTTCGTGCAACATAATTCTGGGTGCCATTTACAAACCATAAGTGCTAATGACTCTATTCCTTTTTGTGGTTGTAGGGGCTGTTGATTGGAGTACACTAAAACAAACCTGATCTCTCTAGGACATTCAGAAGCAAAGTTATAAGCCCACAAATGTGTAACTGGACTACTTCTTTAAATTGACACCAGATCCGGTGACTTTTGGGACATGGTTTGACCCCCTTAGGAAAGTGCTATCATCATGAAATGTTCAGATAACTTACAACTCAATAGATTCTACCTTCCTGTAACGTTTCAATCTGATTGGACCTTGTTTTGACACAAATGAAGCCAGAATGATGTGAAATTGTGCTTCGTGCAACATAATTCTGGGTGCCATTTACAAACCATAAGTGCTAATGACTCCATTCCTTTTTGTGGTTGTAGGGGCTGCTGATTGGAGTACATTAAAACAAACCTGGTCTCTCTAAGACATTCAGAAGCCAAGTTATAAGCCCACAAATGTGTAACTGGACTACTTCTTTAAATTGACACCAGATCCGGTGACCTTTGGGACATGGTTTGACCCCCTTAGGAAAGTGCTATCATCATGAAACGTTCAGATCACTTACGACTCAATAGATTCTACCTTCCTGTAACGTTTCAGCCTGATTGGAGCTTGTTTTCACACAAATGAACCCAGAATGATGTGAAATTGTGCTTCGTGCAACATAATTCTGGGTGCCATTTAAAAACCATAAGTGCTAATGACTCCATTCCTTTTTGTGTTTGTAGGGGCTGTTGATTGGAGTACATTAAAACAAACCTGAACTCTCTTGGACATTCAGAAGCCAAGTTATAAGCCCACAAATGTGTAACCGGACTACTTCTTTAAATTGACACCAGATCCAGTGACCTTTGGGACATGGTTTGACCCCCTTAGGAAAGTGCTATCATCATGAAACGTTCAGATCACTTACAACTCAATAGATTCTACCTTCCTGTAACGTTTCAGCCTGATTGGACCTTGTTGTCACACAAATGAACCCAGAATGTTGTGAAATTGTGCTTCGTGCAACATAATTCTGGGTGCCATTTACAAACCATAAGTGCTAATGACTCCATTTCTTTTTGTGGTTGTAGGGGCTTTTGATTGCAGTACACTAAAACAAATCTAACCTCTCTAGGAATTTCAGAAGCCAAGTTATAAGCCCACAAAGGTGTAACTGGACTACTTCTTTAAAGTGACTCCAGGCCCGGTGACCTTTGGGAAATGGTTTTACCCCCTATAGGAATGTGCGATCATCTTGAAACGTTCAGATCACTTACAACTCAATAGATTCTACCTTCTTGTAGCGTTTCAGCCTGATTGGACCTTGTTTTCACACAAATGGACCCAGAATGATGTGAAATTGTGCTTCGTGCAACATAATTCTGGGTGCCATTTACAAACCATAAGTGCTAATGACTCCATTCCTTTTTGTGGTTGTAGGGGCTGTTGATTGGAGTACACTAAAACAAACCTAACCTCTCTAGGACATTCAGAAGCCAAGTTATAAGCCCACAAATGTGTAACTGGACTACTTCTCTAAATTGACACCAGATCCTGTGACCTTTGGGACATGGTTTGACCCCCTTAGGAAAGTGCTATCATCATGAAACGTTCAGATCACTTACAACTCAATAGATTCTACCTTCCTGTAACGTTTCAGCCTGATTGGACCTTGTTTTCACACAAATGAACCCAGAATGATGTGAAATTGTGCTTCGTGCAACATAATTCTGGGTGCCATTTAAAAACCATAAGTGCTAATGACTCCATTCCTTTTTTTGGTTTTAGGGGCTGTTGATTGGAGTACACTAAAACAAACCTAACCTCTCTAGGACATTCAGAAGCCAAGTTATAAGCCCACAAAGGTGTAACTGGACTACTTCTTTAAAGTGACACCAGGCCCGGTGACGTTTGGGACATGGTTTTACCCCCTATAGGAATGAGCGATCATCTTGAAACGTTCAGATCACTTACAACTCAATAGATTCTACCTTCTTGTAGCGTTTCAGCCTGATTGGACCTTGTTTTCACACAAATGGACCCAGAATGATGTGAAATTGTGCTTCGTGCAACATAATTCTGGGTGCCATTTACAAACCATAAGTGCTAATGACTCCATTCCTTTTTGTGGTTGTAGGGGCTGTTGATTGGAGTACACTAAAACAAACCTGACCTCTCTAGGACATTCAGAAGCCCAGTTATAAGCCCACAAATGTGTAACTGGACTACTTCTTTAAAGTGACACCAGATCCGGTGACATTTGGGACATGGTTTGACCCCCTTAGGAAAGTGCTATCATCATGAAACGTTCAGATCACTTACAACTCAAAAGATTCTACCTTCCTGTAACGTTTCAGCCTGATTGGACCTTGTTTTCACACAAATGAACCCAGAATGATGTGAAATTGTGCTTCGTGCAACATAATTCTGGGTACCATTTACAAACCATAAGTGCTAATGACTCCAGTCCTTTTTGTGGTTGTAGGGGCTGTTGATTGGAGTACATTAAAACAAACCTGATCTCTCTAGGACATTCAGAAGCCAAGTTATAAGCCCACAAATGTGTAACTGGACTGCTTCTTTAAATTGAGACCAGATCCGGTGACCTTTGGGACATGGTTTGACCCCCTTAGGAAAGTGCTATCATCATGAAACGTTCAGATCACTTACAACTCAATAGATTCTACCTTTCTGTAAAGTTTCAGCCTGATTGGACCTTGTTTTCACACAAGTGAACCCAGAATGATGTGAAATTGTGCTTCGTGCAACATAATTCTGGGTGCCATTTAAAAACCATAAGTGCTAATGACTCCATTCCTTTTTGTGGTTGTAGGGGCTGTTGATTGGAGTACATTAAAACAAACCTGAACTCTCTTGGACATTCAGAAGCCAAGTTATAAGCCCACAAATGTGTAACTGGACTACTTCTTTAAATTGACACCAGATCCAGTGACCTTTGGGACATGGTTTGACCCCCTTAGGAAAGTGCTATCATCATGAAACGTTCAGATCACTTACAACTCAATAGATTCTACCTTCCTGTAACGTTTCAGCCTGATTGGACCTTGTTTTCACACAAATGAACCCAGAATGTTGTGAAATTGTGCTTCGTGCAACATAATTCTGGGTGCCATTTACAAACCATAAGTGCTAATGACTCCATTCCTTTTTGTGGTTGTAGGGGCTTTTGATTGCAGTACACTAAAACAAATCTAACCTCTCTAGGAAATTCAGAAAACAAGATATAAGCCCACAAAGGTGTAACTGGACTACTTCTTTAAAGTGACTCCAGGCCCGGTGACCTTTGGGAAATGGTTTTACCCCCTATAGGAATGTGCGATCATCTTGAAACGTTCAGATCACTTACAACTCAATAGATTCTACCTTCTTGTAGCGTTTCAGCCTGATTGGACCTTGTTTTCACACAAATGGACCCAGAATGATGTGAAATTGTGCTTCGTGCAACATAATTCTGGGTGCCATTTACAAACCATAAGTGCTAATGACTCCATTCCTTTTTGTGGTTGTAGGGGCTGTTGATTGGAGTACACCTAAACAAACCTAACCTCTCTAGGACATTCAGAAGCCAAGTTATAAGCCCACAAATGTGTAACTGGACTACTTCTCTAAATTGACACCAGATCCTGTGACCTTTGGGACATGGTTTGACCCCCTTAGGAAAGTGCTATCATCATGAAACGTTCAGATCACTTACAACTCAATAGATTCTACCTTCCTGTAACGTTTCAGCCTGATTGGACCTTGTTTTCACACAAATGAACCCAGAATGATGTGAAATTGTGCTTCGTGCAACATAATTCTGGGTGCCATTTAAAAACCATAAGTGCTAATGACTCCATTCCTTTTTGTGGTTGTAGGGGCTGTTGATTGGAGTATACTAAAACAAACCTGATCTCTCTAGGACATTCAGAAGCAAAGTTATAAGCCCACAAATGTGTAACTGGACTACTTCTTTAAATTGACACCAGATCCGGTGACCTTTGGGACATGGTTTGACCCCCTTAGGAAAGTGCTATCATCATGAAACGTTCAGATCACTTACAACTCAATAGATTCTACCTTCCTGTAACGTTTCAGCCTGATTGGACCTTGTTTTCACACAAATGAACCCAGAATGATGTGAAATTGTGCTTCGTGCAACATAATTCTGGGTGCCATTTAAAAACCACAAGTGCTAATGACTCCATTCCTTTTTGTGGTTGTAGGGGCTGTTGATTGGAGTACCCTAAAACAAACCTGATCTCTCTAGGACATTCAGAAGCCAAGTTATAAGCCCACAAATGTGTAACTGGACTACTTCTTTAAATTGACACCAGATCCGGTGACCTTTGGGACATGGTTTGACCCCCTTAGGAAAGTGCTATCATCATGAAACGTTCAGATCACTTACAACTCAATAGATTCTACCTTCCTGTAACGTTTCAGCCTGATTGGACCTTGTTTTCACACAAATGGACCCAGAATGATGTGAAATAGTGCTTTGTGCAACATAATACTGGGTGCCATTTACAATCCATAAGTGCTAATGACTCCATTCCTTTTTGTGGTTGTAGGGGCTGTTGATTGGAGTACACTAAAACAAACCTGATCTCTCTAGGACATTCAGAAGCCAAGTTATAAGCCCACAAATGTGTAACTGGACTACTTCTTTAAATTGACACCAGATCCGGTGACCTTTGGGACATGGTTTGACCCCCTTAGGAAAGTGCTATCATCATGAAACGTTCAGATCACTTACAACTCAATAGATTCTACCTTCCTGTAACGTTTCAGCCTGATTGGACCTTGTTTTCACACAAATGAACCCAGAATGATGTGAAATTGTGCTTCGAACAACATAATTCTGGGTGCCATTTACAAACCATAAGTGCTAATGACTCCATTCCTGTTTGTGGTTGTAGGGGCTTTTGATTGGAGTACACTAAAACAAACCTAACCTCTCTAGGGCATTTAGAAGCCAAGTTATAAGCCCACAAAGGTGTAACTGGACTACTTCTTTAAAGTGACACCAGGCCTGGTGACCTTTGGGACATTGTTTTACCCCCTATAGGAATGTGCGATCATCTTGAAACGTTCAGATCACTTACAACTCAATAGATTCTACCTTCTTGTAGCGTTTCAGCCTGATTGGACCTTGTTTTCACAGAAAAGGACCCAGAATGATGTGAAATTGTGCTTCGTGCAACATAATTCTGGGTGCCATTTACAAACCATAAGTGCTAATGACTCCATTCCTTTTTGTGGTTGTAGGGGCCGTTGATTGGAGTACATTAAAACAAACCTGAACTCTCTTGGACATTCAGAAGCCAAGTTATAAGCCCACAAATGTGTAACCGGACTACTTCTTTAAATTGACACCAGATCCAGTGACCTTTGGGACATGGTTTGACCCCCTTAGGAAAGTGCTATCATCATGAAACGTTCAGATCACTTACAACTCAATAGATTCTACCTTCCTGTAACGTTTCAGCCTGATTGGACCTTGTTGTCACACAAATGAACCCAGAATGTTGTGAAATTGTGCTTCGTGCAACATAATTCTGGGTGCCATTTACAAACCATAAGTGCTAATGACTCCATTTCTTTTTGTGGTTGTAGGGGCTTTTGATTGCAGTACACTAAAACAAATCTAACCTCTCTAGGAATTTCAGAAGCCAAGTTATAAGCCCACAAAGGTGTAACTGGACTACTTCTTTAAAGTGACTCCAGGCCCGGTGACCTTTGGGAAATGGTTTTACCCCCTATAGGAATGTGCGATCATCTTGAAACGTTCAGATCACTTACAACTCAATAGATTCTACCTTCTTGTAGCGTTTCAGCCTGATTGGACCTTGTTTTCACACAAATGGACCCAGAATGATGTGAAATTGTGCTTCGTGCAACATAATTCTGGGTGCCATTTACAAACCATAAGTGCTAATGACTCCATTCCTTTTTGTGGTTGTAGGGGCTGTTGATTGGAGTACACTAAAACAAACCTAACCTCTCTAGGACATTCAGAAGCCAAGTTATAAGCCCACAAATGTGTAACTGGACTACTTCTCTAAATTGACACCAGATCCTGTGACCTTTGGGACATGGTTTGACCCCCTTAGGAAAGTGCTATCATCATGAAACGTTCAGATCACTTACAACTCAATAGATTCTACCTTCCTGTAACGTTTCAGCCTGATTGGACCTTGTTTTCACACAAATGAACCCAGAATGATGTGAAATTGTGCTTCGTGCAACATAATTCTGGGTGCCATTTAAAAACCATAAGTGCTAATGACTCCATTCCTTTTTTTGGTCTTAGGGGCTGTTGATTGGAGTACACTAAAACAAACCTAACCTCTCTAGGACATTCAGAAGCCAAGTTATAAGCCCACAAAGGTGTAACTGGACTACTTCTTTAAAGTGACACCAGGCCCGGTGACGTTTGGGACATGGTTTTACCCCCTATAGGAATGAGCGATCATCTTGAAACGTTCAGATCACTTACAACTCAATAGATTCTACCTTCTTGTAGCGTTTCAGCCTGATTGGACCTTGTTTTCACACAAATGGACCCAGAATGATGTGAAATTGTGCTTCGTGCAACATAATTCTGGGTGCCATTTACAAACCATAAGTGCTAATGACTCCATTCCTTTTTGTGGTTGTAGGGGCTGTTGATTGGAGTACACTAAAACAAACCTGACCTCTCTAGGACATTCAGAAGCCCAGTTATAAGCCCACAAATGTGTAACTGGACTACTTCTTTAAAGTGACACCAGATCCGGTGACATTTGGGACATGGTTTGACCCCCTTAGGAAAGTGCTATCATCATGAAACGTTCAGATCACTTACAACTCAAAAGATTCTACCTTCCTGTAACGTTTCAGCCTGATTGGACCTTGTTTTCACACAAATGAACCCAGAATGATGTGAAATTGTGCTTCGTGCAACATAATTCTGGGTACCATTTACAAACCATAAGTGCTAATGACTCCAGTCCTTTTTGTGGTTGTAGGGGCTGTTGATTGGAGTACATTAAAACAAACCTGATCTCTCTAGGACATTCAGAAGCCAAGTTATAAGCCCACAAATGTGTAACTGGACTGCTTCTTTAAATTGAGACCAGATCCGGTGACCTTTGGGACATGGTTTGACCCCCTTAGGAAAGTGCTATCATCATGAAACGTTCAGATCACTTACAACTCAATAGATTCTACCTTTCTGTAAAGTTTCAGCCTGATTGGACCTTGTTTTCACACAAGTGAACCCAGAATGATGTGAAATTGTGCTTCGTGCAACATAATTCTGGGTGCCATTTAAAAACCATAAGTGCTAATGACTCCATTCCTTTTTGTGGTTGTAGGGGCTGTTGATTGGAGTACATTAAAACAAACCTGAACTCTCTTGGACATTCAGAAGCCAAGTTATAAGCCCACAAATGTGTAACTGGACTACTTCTTTAAATTGACACCAGATCCAGTGACCTTTGGGACATGGTTTGACCCCCTTAGGAAAGTGCTATCATCATGAAACGTTCAGATCACTTACAACTCAATAGATTCTACCTTCCTGTAACGTTTCAGCCTGATTGGACCTTGTTTTCACACAAATGAACCCAGAATGTTGTGAAATTGTGCTTCGTGCAACATAATTCTGGGTGCCATTTACAAACCATAAGTGCTAATGACTCCATTCCTTTTTGTGGTTGTAGGGGCTTTTGATTGCAGTACACTAAAACAAATCTAACCTCTCTAGGAAATTCAGAAAACAAGATATAAGCCCACAAAGGTGTAACTGGACTACTTCTTTAAAGTGACTCCAGGCCCGGTGACCTTTGGGAAATGGTTTTACCCCCTATAGGAATGTGCGATCATCTTGAAACGTTCAGATCACTTACAACTCAATAGATTCTACCTTCTTGTAGCGTTTCAGCCTGATTGGACCTTGTTTTCACACAAATGGACCCAGAATGATGTGAAATTGTGCTTCGTGCAACATAATTCTGGGTGCCATTTACAAACCATAAGTGCTAATGACTCCATTCCTTTTTGTGGTTGTAGGGGCTGTTGATTGGAGTACACCTAAACAAACCTAACCTCTCTAGGACATTCAGAAGCCAAGTTATAAGCCCACAAATGTGTAACTGGACTACTTCTCTAAATTGACACCAGATCCTGTGACCTTTGGGACATGGTTTGACCCCCTTAGGAAAGTGCTATCATCATGAAACGTTCAGATCACTTACAACTCAATAGATTCTACCTTCCTGTAACGTTTCAGCCTGATTGGACCTTGTTTTCACACAAATGAACCCAGAATGATGTGAAATTGTGCTTCGTGCAACATAATTCTGGGTGCCATTTAAAAACCATAAGTGCTAATGACTCCATTCCTTTTTGTGGTTGTAGGGGCTGTTGATTGGAGTATACTAAAACAAACCTGATCTCTCTAGGACATTCAGAAGCAAAGTTATAAGCCCACAAATGTGTAACTGGACTACTTCTTTAAATTGACACCAGATCCGGTGACCTTTGGGACATGGTTTGACCCCCTTAGGAAAGTGCTATCATCATGAAACGTTCAGATCACTTACAACTCAATAGATTCTACCTTCCTGTAACGTTTCAGCCTGATTGGACCTTGTTTTCACACAAATGAACCCAGAATGATGTGAAATTGTGCTTCGTGCAACATAATTCTGGGTGCCATTTAAAAACCACAAGTGCTAATGACTCCATTCCTTTTTGTGGTTGTAGGGGCTGTTGATTGGAGTACCCTAAAACAAACCTGATCTCTCTAGGACATTCAGAAGCCAAGTTATAAGCCCACAAATGTGTAACTGGACTACTTCTTTAAATTGACACCAGATCCGGTGACCTTTGGGACATGGTTTGACCCCCTTAGGAAAGTGCTATCATCATGAAACGTTCAGATCACTTACAACTCAATAGATTCTACCTTCCTGTAACGTTTCAGCCTGATTGGACCTTGTTTTCACACAAATGGACCCAGAATGATGTGAAATAGTGCTTTGTGCAACATAATACTGGGTGCCATTTACAATCCATAAGTGCTAATGACTCCATTCCTTTTTGTGGTTGTAGGGGCTGTTGATTGGAGTACACTAAAACAAACCTGATCTCTCTAGGACATTCAGAAGCCAAGTTATAAGCCCACAAATGTGTAACTGGACTACTTCTTTAAATTGACACCAGATCCGGTGACCTTTGGGACATGGTTTGACCCCCTTAGGAAAGTGCTATCATCATGAAACGTTCAGATCACTTACAACTCAATAGATTCTACCTTCCTGTAACGTTTCAGCCTGATTGGACCTTGTTTTCACACAAATGAACCCAGAATGATGTGAAATTGTGCTTCGAACAACATAATTCTGGGTGCCATTTACAAACCATAAGTGCTAATGACTCCATTCCTGTTTGTGGTTGTAGGGGCTTTTGATTGGAGTACACTAAAACAAACCTAACCTCTCTAGGGCATTTAGAAGCCAAGTTATAAGCCCACAAAGGTGTAACTGGACTACTTCTTTAAAGTGACACCAGGCCTGGTGACCTTTGGGACATTGTTTTACCCCCTATAGGAATGTGCGATCATCTTGAAACGTTCAGATCACTTACAACTCAATAGATTCTACCTTCTTGTAGCGTTTCAGCCTGATTGGACCTTGTTTTCACAGAAAAGGACCCAGAATGATGTGAAATTGTGCTTCGTGCAACATAATTCTGGGTGCCATTTACAAACCATAAGTGCTAATGACTCCATTCCTTTTTGTGGTTGTAGGGGCCGTTGATTGGAGTAAATTAAAACAAACCTGATCTCTCTAGGACATTCAGAAGCCAAGTTATAAGCCCACAAATGTGTAACTGGACTAATTCTTTAAATTGACACCAGATCCGGTGACCTTTGGGACATGGTTTGACCCCCTTAGGAAAGTGCTATCATCATGAAACGTTCAGATCACTTACAACTCAATAGATTCTACCTTCCTGTAACGTTTCAGCCTGATTGGACCTTGTTTTCACACAAATGGACCCAGAATGATGTGAAATTGTGCTTCGTGCAACATAATTCTGGGAGCCATTTAAAAACCATAAGTGCTAATGACTCCATTCCTTTTTGTGGTTGTAGGTGCTGTTGATTGGAGTACACTAAAACAAACCTGATCTCTCTAGGACATTCAGAAGCCAAGTTATAAGCCCACAAATGTGTAACTGGACTACTTCTTTAAATTGACACCAGATCCGGTGACCTTTGGGACATGGTTTGACCCCCTTAGGAAAGTGCTATCATCATGAAACGTTCAGATCACTTACAACTCAATAGATTCTACCTTCCTGTAACGTTTCAGCCTGACTGGACCTTGTTTTCACACAAATGGACCCAGAATGAAGTGAAATTGTGCTTCGTGCAACATAATTCTGGGTGCCATTTACAAACCAAAAAAGCTAATGACTCCATTCCTTTTTGTGGTTGTAGGGGCTGTTGATTGGAGTACACTAAAACAAACCTAACCTCTCTAGGACATTCAGAAGCCAAGTTTTAAGCCCACAAAGGTGTAACTGGACTACTTCTTTAAAGTGACACCAGGCCCGGTGACCTTTGGGACATGGTTTTACCCCCTATAGGAATGTGCGATCATCTTGAAACGTTCAGATCACTTACAGCTCAATAGATTCTACCTTCTTGTAGCGTTTCAGCCTGATTGGACCTTGTTTTCACACAAATGAACCCAGAATGATGTGAAATTGTGCTTCGTGCAACAAAATTCTGGGTGCCATTTAAAAACCATAAGGGCTAATGACTCCATTCCTTTTTGTGGTTGTAGGGGCTGTTGATTGGAGTACACTAAAACAAACCTGATCTCTCTAGGACATTCAGAAGCCAAGTTATAAGCCCACAAATGTGTAACTGGACTACTTCTTTAAATTTACACCAGATCCGGTGACCTTTGGGACATGGTTTGACCCCCTTAGGAAAGTGCTATCATCATGAAACGTTCAGATCACTTACAACTCAGTAGATTCTACCTTCCTGTAACGTTTCAGCCTGATTGGACCTTGTTTTCACACAAATGAACCCAGAATGATGTGAAATTGTGCGTCGTGCAACATAATTCTGGGTGCCATTTACAAACCATAAGTGCTAATGTCTCCATTCATTTTTGTGGTTGTAGGGGCTGTTGATTGGAGTACACTAAAACAAACCTGATCGCTCTAGGACATTCAGAAGCCAAGTTATGAGCCCACTAATGTGTAACTGGACTACTTCTTTAAATTGACACCAGATCCGGTGACCTTTGGGACATGGTTTGACCCCCTTAGGAAAGTGCTATCATCATGAAACGTTCAGATCACTTACAACTCAATAGATTCTACCTTCCTGTAACTTTTCAGCCTGATTGGACCTTGTTTTCACACAAATGAACCCAGAATGATGTGAAATTGTGCTTCGTGCAACATAATTCTGGGTGCCATTTACAAACCATAAGTGCTAATGTCTCCATTCCTTTTTGTGGTTGTAGGGGCTGTTGATTGGAGTACACTAAAACAAACCTGACCTCTCCAGGACATTCAGAAGCCAAGTTATAAGCCCACAAATGTGTAACTGGACTACTTCTTTAAAGTGACACCAGATCCGGTGACCTTTGGGACATGGTTTGACCCCCTATAGGAAAGTTCTATCATCATGAAACGTTCAGATCACTTACAACTCAATAGATTCTACCTTCCTGTAACGTTTCAGCCTGATTGGACCTTGTTTTCACACAAATGAACCCAGAATGATGTGAAATTGTGCTTCGTGCAAAATAATTCTGGGTGCCATTTAAAATCCATAAGTGCTAATGTCTCCATTCCTTTTTGTGGTTGTAGGGGCTGTTGATTGTAGTACACTAAAACAAACCTGATCGCTCTAGGACATTCAGAAGCCAAGTTATAAGCCCACAAATGTGTAACTGGACTACTTCTTTGAATTGACACCAGATCCGGTGACCTTTGGGACATGGTTTGACCCCCTTAGGAAAGTGCTATCATCATGAAACGTTCAGATCACTTACAACTCAATAGATTCTACCTTCCTGTAACGTTTCAGCCTGATTGGACCTTGTTTTCACACAAATGAACCCAGAATGATGTGAAATAATGCTTCGTGCAACATAATTCTGGGTGCCATTTAAAAACCATAAGTGCTAATGACTCCATTCATTTTTGTGGTTGTAGGGGCTGTTGATTGGAGTATACTAAAACAAACCTGATCTCTCTAGGACATTCAGAAGCCAAGTTATAAGCCCACAAATGTGTAACTGGACTACTTCTTTAAATTGACACCAGATCCGGTGACCTTTGGGACATGGTTTGACCCCCTTAGGAAGGTGCTATCATCATGAAACGTTCAGATCACTTACAACTCAATAGATTCTACCTTCCTGTAACGTTTCAGCCTGATTGGACCTTGTTTTCACACAAATGAACCCAGAATGATGTGAAATTGTGCTTCGTGCAACATAATTCTGGGTGCCATTTAAAAACCATAAGTGCTAATGACTCCGTTCCTTTTAGTGGTAATGGGGGCTGCTAATTGGAGTACTCTAAAACAAACCTGACCTCTCTAGGATATTCAGAAGCCAAGTTATAATCCCACAAAGGTGTAACAAGACTACTTCTTTAAAGTTACACCAGGCCCGGTGACCTTTGGGACAATGTTTGACCCCCAATAGGAATGTGCGATCATCATGAAACGTTCAGATCACTTACAACTCAATAGATTCTACCTTCTTGTAAAGTTTCAGCCTGATTGGACCTTGTTTTCACACAAATGGACCCAGAATGATGTGAAATTGTGCTTCGTGCAACATAATTCTGGGTGCCATTTAAAAACCATAAGTGCTAATGACTCCATTCCTTTTTGAGGTTGTAGGGGCTGTTGATTGGAGTACACTAAAACAAACCTGATCTCTCTAGGACATTCAGAAACCAAGTTATAAGCCCTCAAAGGTGTAATTGGACTACTTCTTTAAAGTGACACCAGGCCCGGTGACCTTTGGGACATGGTTTGACCCCCTATAGGAATGTGCGATCATCATGAAACGTTCAGTTCACTTACAACTCAATAGATTCTACCTTCTTGTAACGTTTCAGCCTGATTGGACCTTGTTTTCACACAAATGGACCCAGAATGATGTGAAATTGTGCTTCGTGCAACATAATCTTGGGTGCCATTTACAAACCATAAGTGCTAATGACTCCATTCCTTTTTTGTGGTTGTAGGGGCTGTTGATTGGAGTACATTAAAACAAACCTGATCTCTCTAGGACATTCAGAAGCCAAGTTATAAGCCCACAAATGTGTAACTGGACTACTTCTTTAAATTGACACCAGATCCGGTGACATTTGGGACATGGTTTGATCCCCTTAGGAAAGTACTATCATCATGAAACGTTCAGATAACTTACAACTCAATAGATTCTACCTTCCTGTAACGTTTCAGCTTGATTGGACCTTGTTTTCACACAAATGAACCCAGAATGATGTGAAATTGTGCTTCGTACCACATAATTCTGGGTGCCATTTAAAAACCACAAGTGCTAATGACTCCATTCCTTTTTGTGGTTGTAGGGGCTGTTGATTGGAGTATACTAAAACAAACCTGATCTCTCTAGGACATTCAGAAGCCAAGTTATAAACCCACAAATGTGTAACTGGACTACTTCTTTAAATTGACACCAGATCCGGTGACCTTTGGGACATGGTTTGACCCCCTTAGGAAAGTGCTATCATCATGAAACGTTCAGATCACTTACAACTCAATAGATTCTACCTTCCTGTAATGTTACAGCCTGATTGTACCTTGTTTTCACACAAATGAACCCAGAATGATGTGAAATTGTGCTTCGTGCAATTTAATTCTGGGTGCCATTTACAAACCATAAGTGCTAATGACTCCATTTCTTTTTGTGGTTGTAGGGGCTGTTGGTTGGAGTACATTAAAACAAACCTGATCTCTCTAGGACATTCAGAAGCCAAGTTATAAGCCCACAAATGTGTAACTGGACTACTTCTTTAAATTGACACCAGATGCGGTGACCTTTGGGACATAGTTTGACCCCCTATAGGAATGTGCTATCATCATGAAACGTTCAGATCACTTACAACTCAATAGATTCTACCTTCCTGTAACGTTTCAGCCTGATTGGACCTTGTTTTGACACAAATGGACCCAGAATGATGTGAAATTGTGCTTCGTGCAACATAATTCTGGGTGCCATTTACAAACCATAAGTGCTAATGACTCCATTCCTTTTTGTGGTTGTAGAGGCTGTTGATTGGAGTACACTAAAACAAACCTGGCCTCTTCAGGATATTCAGAAGCCAAGTTATTAGCTCACAAAGGTGTAACTGGACTACTTCTTTAAAGTGACACCAGGCCCGGTGACCTTTGGGACATGGTTTGACCCCCTATAGGAACGTGCGATCATCATGAAACGTTCAGATCACTTACAACTCAATAGATTCTACGTTCCTGTAACGTTTCAGCCTGATTGGACCTTGTCTTCACACAAATGGACCCAGAATGTTGTGAAATTGTGCTTCGTGCAGCATAATTCTGGGTGCCATTTACAAACCATAAGTGCTAATGACTCCATTCCTTTTTGTGGTTGTAGGGGCTGTTGATTGGAGTACACTAAAACAAACCTGATCTCTCTAGGACATTCAGAAGCCAAGTTATAAGCCCACAAATGTGTAACTGGACTACTTCTTTAAATTGACACCAGATCCGGTGACCTTTGGGACATGGTTTGATCCCCTTAGGAAAGTACTATCATCATGAAACGTTCAGATAACTTACAACTCAATAGATTCTACCTTCCTGTAACGTTTCAGCTTGATTGGACCTTGTTTTCACACAAATGAACCCAGAATGATGTGAAATTGTGCTTCGTACCACATAATTCTGGGTGCCATTTAAAAACCACAAGTGCTAATGACTCCATTCCTTTTTGTGGTTGTAGGGGCTGTTGATTGGAGTATACTAAAACAAACCTGATCTCTCTAGGACATTCAGAAGCCAAGTTATAAGCCCACAAATGTGTAACTGGACTACTTCTTTAAATTGACACAAGATCCGGTGACCTTTGGGACATGGTTTCACCCCCTTAGGAAAGTGCTATCATCATGAAACGTTCAGATCACTTACAACTCAATAGATTCTACCTTCCTGTAACGTTTCAGCCTGATTGTACCTTGTTTTCACACAAATGAACCCAGAATGATGTGAAATTGTGCTTCGTGCAACATAATTCTGGGTGCCATTTAAAAACCATAAGTGCTAATGACTCCATTCCTTTTTGTGGTTGTAGGGGCTGTTGATTGGAGTATACTAAAACAAACCTGATCTCTCTAGGACATTCAGAAACCAAGTTATAAGCCCTCAAAGGTGTAATTGGACGACTTCTTTAAAGTGACACCAGGCCCGGTGACCTTTGGGACATGGTTTGACCCCCTATAGGAATGTGCGATCATCATGAAACGTTCAGATCACTTACAACTCAATAGATTCTACCTTCTTCTAACGTTTCAGCCTGATTGTACCTTGTTTTCACACAAATGGACCCAGAATGATGTGAAATTGTGCTTCGTGCAATATAATTCTGGGTGCCATTTACAAACCATAAGTGCTAATGACTCCATTTCTTTTTGTGGTTGTAGGGGCTGTTGGTTGGAGTACATTAAAACAAACCTGATCTCTCTAGGACATTCAGAAGCCAAGTTATAAGCCCACAAATGTGTAACTGGACTACTTCTTTAAATTGACACCAGATCCGGTGACCTTTGGGACATAGTTTGACCCCCTATAGGAATGTGCTATCATCATGAAACGTTCAGATCACTTACAACTCAATAGATTCTACCTTCCTGTAACGTTTCAGCCTGATTGGACCTTGTTTTGACACAAATGGACCCAGAATGATGTGAAATTGTGCTTCGTGCAACATAATTCTGGGTGCCATTTACAAACCATAAGTGCTAATGACTCCATTCCTTTTTGTGGTTGTAGAGGCTGTTGATTGGAGTATGCTAAAACAAACCTGGCCTCTTTAGGATATTCAGAAGCCAAGTTATTAGCTCACAAAGGTGTAACTGGACTACTTCTTTAAAGTGACACCAGGCCCGGTGACCTTTGGGACATGGTTTGACCCCCTATAGGAATGTGCGATCATCATGAAACGTTCAGATCACTTACAACTCAATAGATTCTACGTTCCTGTAACGTTTCAGCCTGATTGGACCTTGTTTTCACACAAATGGACCCAGAATGTTGTGAAATTGTGCTTCGTGCAGCATAATTCTGGGTGCCATTTACAAACCATAAGTGCTAATGACTCCATTCCTTTTTGTGGTTGTAGGGGCTGTTGATTGGAGTACACTAAAACAAACCTGATCTCTCTAGGACATTCAGAAGCCAAGTTATAAGCCCACAAATGTGTAACTGGACTACTTCTTTAAATTGACACCAGATCCGGTGACCTTTGGGACATGGTTTGACCCGCTTAGGAAAGTGCTATCATCATGAAACGTTCAGATCACTTACAACTCAATAGATTCTACCTTCCTGTAACGTTTCAGCCTGATTGGACCTTGTTTTCACACAAATGAACCCAGAATGATGTGAAATTATTTTTCGTGCAACATAATTCTGGGTGCCTTTTAAAAACCATAAGTGCTAATGACTCCAGTCCTTTTTGTGGTTGTAGGGGCTGTTGATTGGAGTACACTAAAACAAACCTGACCTCTTTAGGATATTCAGAAGCCAAGTTATAAGCCCACAAAGTTGTAACTGGACTACTTCTTTAAAGTGACACCAGGCCCGGTGACCTTTGGGACATGGTTTGACCCCCTATAGGAATGTGCGATCATCATGAAACGTTCAGATCACTTACAACTCAATAGATTCTACCTTCTTGTAACGTTTCAGCCTGATTGGACCTTGTTTTCACACAAATGGACCCAGAATGATGTGAAATTGTGCTTCGTGCAACATAATTCTGGGTGCCATTTAAAAACCATAAGTGCTAATGACTCCATTCCTTTTTGTAGTTGTAGGGGCTGTTGACTGGAGTACACTAAAACAAGCCTGACCTCTCTAGGACATTCAGAAGCCAAGTTATAAGCCCACAAACGTTGGTACTGGACTACTTCTTTAAATTGACACCAGATCCGGTGACCTTTGGGACATGGTTTGACCCCCTTAGGAAAGTGCTATCATCATGAAACGTTCAGATCACTTACAACTCAATAGATTCTACCTTCCTGTAACGTTTCAGCCTGATTGGACCTTGTTTTCACACAAATGAACCCAGAATTATGTGAAATTGTGCTTCGTGCAACATAATTCTGGGTGCCATTTAAAAACCATAAGTGCTAATGACTCCATTCCTTTTTGGGGTAATGGGGGCTGTTAACTGGAGTACTCTAAAACAAACCTGACCTCTTTAGGATATTCAGAAGCCAAGTTATAAGCCCACAAAGGTGTAACTGGACTACTTCTTTAAAGTGACACCAGGCCCGGTGACCTTTGGGACATGGTTTGACCCCCTATAGGAATGTGCGATCATCATGAAACGTTCAGATCACTTACAACTCAATAGATTCTACCTTCTTGTAAAGTTTCAGCCTGATTGGACCTTGTTTTCACACAAATGGACCCAGAATGATGTGAAATTGTGCTTCGTGCAACATAATTCTGGGTGCCATTTACAAACCATAAGTGCTAATGACTCCATTCCTTTTTGTGGTTGTAGGGGCTGTTGATTGGAGTACACTAAAACAAGCCTGACCTCTCTAGGACATTCAGAAGCCAAGTTATAATCCCACAAAGGTGTAACTGGACTACTTCTTTAAATTGACACCAGATCCGGTGACCTTTGGGACATGGTTTCACCCCCTTAGGAAAGTGCTATCATCATGAAACGTTCAGATCACTTACAACTAAATAGATTCTACCTTCCTGTAACGTTTCAGCCTGATTGTACCTTGTTTTCACACAAATGAACCCAGAATGATGTGAAATTGTGATTTGTGCAACATAATTCTGGGTGCCATTTACAAACCATAAGTGCTAATGACTCCATTCCTTTTTGTGGTTGTAGGGGCTGTTTATTGGAGTACACTAAATTAAACCTGATCTCTCTAGGACATTCAGAAGCCAAGTTATAAGCCCACAAATGTGTAACTGGACTACTTCTTTAAATTGACACCAGATCCGGTGACCTTTGGGACATGGTTTGACCCCCTTAGGAAAGTGCTATCATCATGAAACGTTCAGATCACTTACAACTCAATAGATTCTACCTTCCTGTAACGTTTCAGCCTGATTGGACCTTGTTTTCACACAAATGAACCCAGAATGATGTGAAATTGTGCGTCGTGCAACATAATTCTGGGTGCCATTTACAAACCATAAGTGCTAATGTCTCCATTCATTTTTGTGGTTGTAGGGGCTGTTGATTGGAGTACACTAAAACAAACCTGATCGCTCTAGGACATTCAGAAGCCAAGTTCCCTGCTGGAAAAACCAGCATAGACCAGCATAGCTGGTAACCAGCATAGACCAGCATATGTTGTGTTTTGGTGCTGGTCTAGCTGGTCAAGCTGGTCCATGCTGGTCAAGCTGGTCTTGCTGGTCTAGCTTGTCCATGCTGGTCAAGCTGGTCTTGCTTGTCCATGCTGGTCTAGCTGGTCTTGCTTGTCCATGCTGGTCAAGCTGGTCTTGCTTGTCCATGCTGGTCTAGCTGGTCTTGCTTGTCCATGCTGGTCTAGCTGGTCTTGCTTGTCCATGCTGGTCAAGCTGGTCTTGCTTGTCCATGCTGGTCTAGCTGGTCTTGCTTGTCCATGCTGGTCTAGCTGGTCTTGCTTGTCCATGCTGGTCTAGCTGGTCCATGCTGGTCCATGTTGGTCCATGCTGGTCTAGCTGGTTTATGCTGATCTAGCTGGTCCATGCTGGTCTATGCTGGTTCAGCTGGTAATCAGCATGGATCTGGTTACCAGCTGAACCAGCATAGACCAGCATGGACCACTATTGATTGTTGGTCCATGTTATTGGAGCAGCATTCAATGGTGGTCCATGCATGGGATGCTGATTAGCAGTACAAATTCTCCCAGAGGATACGAGTGTACTGAACAACCACACTGAATTTTGTTACAATAAGACAGAATATTGGAAAATATTACATACTGTAACTACTACAATAAAGACAAGGTAAGGTTTTCAAGTCAGTATGTACATTTATTACGTTTGTTTAACAAAGAACGTGGTAACAAAATGCATACAAATCATTTAAAAAACAAACTAATAACAAATAAGAACAAACACTAATAACAAGTAACTAATTTAACTTACCTTATGAAAACATGAAACATAAAAAATGCCACATTTCAGTCCTTGGGGGTTTTGTTTTTTTGTTTATTAATGTCCATAATTTTTTCTGTAAGGTATCGCCCTGCTTTTACCCATCTTGCTTGCAGCTCGGGCTCCTCCAACTTTTTGTTGATGAGCCACTCTTTGAAGCAGGCTGAAATGAAATACAAATAGACAAGTACCTAAGTATTAAGTCTTGAAAAAATCATTCACATAAGCATGAACAGGGTTTCCTACAAGCAATATATTATCAACAATGTTTGCTTCATTGTTACTTGAGTATTGGGTATCAGTCAAAAGTTTGAAAACAAAAAATATAGATATTTTTTTCATTTTCTTCTATAGTATGAATTAAAATTGAAAATATCAAACAATGAATGAAAACATATGGAAATGTGTAGCAAACAAAATATAGCAAATGTCAATTAATCTACAATGTAGAAAAGAGGTCCAAAGAAAAGAAACACCACAAAGAAAAACTACTCCATAAAAGGATGTGTCCTTTATCCGGTACTGTATATGTTTGTAAAAGCCATGTGTTGCACTACAACACATGGCTTGACGCGCTCCGCTATCCGTGTGCTGCGGTGTTTCACCTCACCGACGCAGCATTGAAACGCCTACTACACTTTGCGGTCAGGAGATCCCTTTGATCTGCTCAAAAGTAACTGATGAGGTGAAAAAGTAAGAAGCCAAGTAGTAGTTTTTCTGGAGAGTTTAGAGGAGATGCAGGAAGATGAGAGATGGGACAGAAAACAAAGCAACAAGAAAACAAAGCAAAGTGTTTGAAAGTAAAATATAGGTAGATTTATCTCCACTACACGTTGAATAAAACAATAAGTTATACACATGTAATATTTATACATTTGATACAATTCAGATCACCTTCAAATTCAGTCACACAGCCAGGGCTGTTTCAATGCATTTTGGGGGCCAAGGTAAAACGGCATCAAACAAATTGTTATCGAGGTTAAATCCTCAGTATATCGTGATGTTGATTTTAGGCCATATAGCCCAGCCCTAGTGTGATTTCTTTTTGGGAAATGGAAATATGACCACCCTAGTTTAAATTCAATTTTATCTATTATTGACATTAAAGCATTTGTCTATTGATATATTTAATTATTTGTGCACTTTTACTCCTTCATACTTGTCAACACTCAAGAACATTTTGCAAATCCAACTAAAAATACCATACCTCTCAATGTTTCCAGCTTCTTTGGGGTTAAAGGCTGCCTGGTGCTCTTAGTTGTAGGACACGCCTTCCCTGTAAGGCTTTTCTGGCCTAGGGTCTTTGTTCCCCAGATTGCCACTGCAAGCTCCTTCAGAAACAAAGAATCCTTTGATTGGTTTTTAATCCTTGACCAGGCCTCTCTCCGGATGTAGACTCCTCCTCCCAGGTGAATCTGACAAAAATAAAAATAAAAATAAACACCCACACAAGTCTAAAACAAATACACTGAAAAGTTAGTTGGCTTGTGAACAAATGATGGAGAGGTGTTCTTCATAGTTCTACATATGAAAACACATTTTGCTATTTGAGTATGGGGTGCCATTTGTAATGTTACACAGTCAAAAATTAACAGCAATATTTTTAATTATTTATCTCATAATCAGAGCAAAAAAGTAGGTTTCATTTTTTAAACACTTATTTTCACCTTGTCATTCAAGTATTTATAAATGTTAAGTTTCCTAGCTAAATATTTAGTTAACAAGTTAAATATATATTTTAAAAACAAAATATTTATTGTGAAAATTAAACATTTAGTTTGGAACAAAATATTTAGCTTCCTAATTTAATATCCATTTTTCAAATCAAATATTTTGTTTTTAAACATTTTTTTACAGGCTAAATGTCTAGTTTTTAAAGAGCAAGTCACACCCAAATCACTTTTTTTTTGCTGATAAACTATATAAAGGAGTGTCTAATCATGCTACAGACACGTGCAGTCAATAATTTGGCAGTTCAGTGCATCGTGGTTAAAATTCAAATATTCTGCCTAAAACTGTTGCGCCGCCGTCGTCAGGGAAAAATTCTGCACTGTATTTGAATTTAAATCTGCCAAAAACATGACTGTTAGGTTGATCGGTCTGTCCAAATTGTCCTTAGGTGTGAGTGTGTGTGTGCATGATTGATTGTCCTGTGTGTCTGTGTTGCCCTGCAATGGACTAGCTCTCTGTCCAGGGTGAACCCTGCCTGATTGCCCGTTGGCTGCTGGAGTTAGGCACCAGCCCCCCCCCCCCCCCCCCGCATTGACAAAGCGGGTTCAGAAAATGGATAGACGGATGGATGGACAAGTTTGTGAACTGGAAACGCAGGATTTGATAGTAAACAGGTAAAAATATCACACTCTGGGGCTTTATTTAACTTGCTAACTAAATATTTAGCTAGGAAACTTAACATTTATAAATACATGAATGACAAGGTGAAAATAAGTGCTTAAAAATGAAACCTAGTTTTTTTCTCTGATTACAAGATAAATGATTAAAAATTTTGCTGATAATTTTTTACTGTGTAACATTACAAATGGCAACCCATATATGAGTTGTGTTGCTACACTTGTGGTGTGTATTTGAATACTGTATGCAGGGGAAGTACAGTACCTCCTCTCCTTCTGGACACCTAGGTGTCTCCACTCCATCTTCACTGCCAGACTCTGCAACTATGAAAAGAATGTTAAAATATTCAGCATTTGTGTCTTGCTTAAACCAAGCAAGAAGCCACATGGTATAAGTGGAGAATGGATAATTTTTTTCCAAAACTGTCTCACTTTAAATCAAAATCAACACAAGTACAAACACAAAAGGCCATTTTTAAATGAGGGTTATTATGAGTAAGGGAGAAGAAAAATCCAAAACTTCCATGGCCCAGTGTGACAAAGTGATTGCCCCGAAACCCAATTACCTCGATTGGGCTGCCCTTAGCAGCTTCAATTCAATTCAATTCAAGTTGATTTATATGGCGCCAAATTACGACAAGTCATCCCATTTGTTGCTGAATGTCTTGGAATCTCTGCATGATGTTGAGGATATTTTGATCTACTTCACTGTTTCAGGAAAGTCTGACAGGATTGATTTCTTTACTGAGAACAGGTGTGGTAGGAATCAGGCCTCTGTGCGGCAGGACAAACAGAAGTCGGGTGTGATGAGCCGCTGTTAAGTTATGTTTCAGCTAAAGCTGGGTATTGGTTCATTTCAAGAATAAATTTGATTTTGATTCTCAAGAGTTAGAATCGACAAAATTTGATTCAACCCAATCTGTTCCAATTCAACATGGGTCACTGCTTTTGAAAACTTTTCTGTGAGCTGTTACCTTAATTATATTGCTGAAATGAAATGATGCAACACTGAGTAACAATTCACCTGAAAAAATTGTGTTAACCCTTTCAGACCTTACTTTTCATTAGTTTTAAAGAAAAGGCAAACAATGTTAAACCAAACGATTCTTGGACTTTTTAATTGATACGATTTGTTTCTTAGAAGAATTGATTCAGAATCAATTTTTCAAAATGTTTCAACACAGCACTAGTTTCAGCTGAGGGCGCAATCATTTACTCACCCAGGGCTGTGTAGATTTTCAGTTCTCCCTTGATAAAAACCTTGATTTAAAACTTCCATTTTGTGTTTGTGTTGTCTTTGAGTAAAATTTACATTTGTGTGATGAAATGAAACATTTAAGATTGACAAACATGTAAAACCAAACATGAGACCACTTTGACTAAATTAAGGGGCTTTTGAAAATGTAAAATTAGTTCACAATTCTGATTTCACTTATATCAAGTTGGTACTGCAAGTGTAGAAATCTATTTTAACAATGTAAATTTAAAAAAAAAATTGTATTCTAAATGTTGATAAATTTTGGTTGCACTTACTGTATAAAGTCTTTGAGTTTTGGGTGGCAGGATCTTTAACAGTTAGAGAGAAAATAAGCATATCATGAACACAGGAAATAATGGAAAACACAACAACAAAGAATATGTTTCCCAAACCTTATTAGGTTAGTGATACCTAAGCTCACAGCTGAAGTACTGCAACTAATGGTCACTTCCAAAGTGTTTTTGATGTTTGCTACCTTCAGCTACTTGATAAATGTATATATTTTGTCCTTATATCCTTGTTAAAATGTTTGTTTCTGAGCGTCAGGCAACTGTAAAAGTTAAGTGAGCTACAATATATATTGCTTTTCTATCTTTTTCCCTATTCACAAACAAATGGGTGCATAACTGTCTAAGTTCAGTGTTTTGCCCAAAAACATTTCAACAAGATAAGAGGGGTTTGGGACTGCCAGCCCAGAGGGAAACATTTCCTTATATGGGATAATTTACATTAAGCCCAGAAGTATACATTAAAAAATACCCACAACACATTTCAGTTTTAGGTACAACTGCATTAGTAAAGAGACTTAGGGGAAATGATCTGTCCTCACCACTGCTCTTGGAGGAGGTTGACTTCAGCGCCTTCATTAGATGCTGTTGCAGCTCTATGTTCAGCTCTCGGAGAGTTTTATTTTCAGACTCCATTGTTGAAAGACTCTTTTCTTGCTCCTGCATTCTTAAACAGAAGAAAATATGTAATGACTATATTATTAGGAAATGATAAAAAAATTGTTAATTATTATCTGTGAAATTATCTAGCTGCCTATAGTGCAGATGGGTAGTGCTGCACATGTGCACAGCATTCAGAAAGGCCAAATCTGGACAGCATGTGGTAGTTGTGTGACAAAAACAAGTAGCAAAATATTATATTACCAAATATATCAATTTAAAAGTATAAACACACCTTTGAAATATAAAGATTCAATAATAAGGCTCAATAATTAAAAACATATTTTTGATCAAAGTACCCAGCCTATTTCAACAGGACCAAATAATGCTATTGCTATTCACAATATTCTACACACCCATCTACTTTTGGCAAGGACAATAACAAGACTGAATCCAACTAGAGCTTAAAGGTAGATTTACAGTATATTGTTAGGACACATTAACAATAATACAAAATTATTTTTCAAGGCTATTCAAAACTTACCTTTTTTCCATTTCCTGCTGCTGTAGACACATGCAACTATACTTTTTCTGATAAAAGCATTGTTTTTTTATTGCCTCCTCATAAAGTTTCTGTGGGACAACACCACCATCATTATCGTCATCCTCAGTATCATCTTCAAAGAGGGAATCGCTGAGGATATCTTCTCTGATTTTTTTGGTACTGGTAGGGCAGAGTGGAGAGTTCCTCTTTCTGTTTTTTCTTTCCTGCAGAATGGCCAGTAGGTTAACATCTTTTGCTTCCTCTGCGGCCTTTTTCTGAGTTGTCTGTAAACATTACAAAAGCACAACTTAAAATTACAGTATGACTTTCATAAGATTTAAAGTTAGCAAACTCACATACTAACAAACTAAGCAATGCTACACAAAGCAAGCGCAATATTACTGGAAATAATTTTTAACCTAATGTCATGGCCTGATGTTGGCTTTATTCACTCCAGTAACAATACACTTTTGGACACAGATCTGCTCAGAAAGGACTGAGTTTGCATATTCTTGTAAATGACATTTGTAGCTTACAATGACAAAACAACTTTCTCTTGCTGATTCCTTATTAATGCGTTTTTTGTTGTGATGTTTTTTTTTCATTGAAATAGACCATGTCTTCCCAAAATAGCTGATAAGTGACTTCTTTGTCTAGACCCACATTACATGTATTCGTTTTGTGTTGTTAATATCGAATTTGCTCAGACGACTTCTTCTCTTTCTTAATATTAGTGCCATAACTTTTTTTTTGTCATTTTGTGTTTATTTTCTAACCTTATTCTCCATTTAAGAGCATGCACTGAGCTACTTTAAAAAACACATTAACTATAACATTTTTTAACTTGTGAACATTAAAATTCTAATTAGACCAAAAAAGACCAATGATTAATTTTACATTGACTTCTTAACATTTCGGTAAATTTGCCTGAAATATTTTGATTGGTGTGAAATAAATATGTAAGAATGGGTTTATTCTTTATTGTCTATGCAGCAGAAAAGGATCAAACAGTGGAAATAAGTGAAAATGGTGATCTACTAATATCGTCTTTGTAACACAAATGCAATTTATGGTTACAGAAGGACTTAACTATACCTGGACGTGTGTTTCCCAAAGCTGAGGGTCTTTCTTGATTAGTAAATACAAGCTCAGCCCTTGAGATCTCTAACGGTATTTGTGAAATTTTTTGAAAAGATCTGATTACATTTTTAAAGCATAATTTCTCTCCCTAAGTGTTATACAGTATTTGCAATAACCAGGATATTTATTTAGATGTGACATTGTTTTTACAGAACTGGATTGATTATAATATTCTTCTCATTAAACAACTTTTTAACAACGATGGTCTAACTTTTACATATGTAGAATTCCTTTCTGGGTTTAAAACTTGACTTGACTCCTTGATTGTTATGTTATGGATTCTATTCCTTTAAGCCTAAAACTAATTATTTCACCTAGGCTGATTTACAAATTTATATATATAAGAAACTCAGACCCCGTTTTGAGTAGTAGCTGTAAAACACAAAAATAAAATAAAAATAATTCAAAGAGATACTATGAGCCAGACAGCTGAAACTTGCTGCATGGAGATGGAATCTGCATGGAACAAACTTATTTAATGAAATATGTTGGAGAAAAACTTGGTTATTTGGGAGTTTTCTTATATGAAATATATCTATCCACACAATTTGGGTGTCAGTAAGTAATATAATGACCTTTTCAGTAGAAAATTAGAATTGGGTGTTTAATTTAAACTGAGTATGTTCCATTTTAATTTAAACTGAGTATGTTCCATTGACAGATATGCATATGTACATTATTTTTATTTGTTGTCTATATAATATAGATCATGATTGATTGAAAGGTTAAGGAAAATGGTTAACAATTTAATATAAAGATTTTAGTTTATAATTCTAAAAAAATTCGGATTACACTGGATTTATAAATAAAATGTAATCGCTGATGCACACTCCGGAGCAGTAGGGGCGGTAAAAAGTAAAGGTAAAGATAAAAACTGCAACTCCCAGTTGGCTGCCAACCGCCGTAAAACCCCTCAAGAAAGGAGAAGAAGAAAAAACAGAAGATCGGAAGCAGCTGCGCATTTGTGTGTTGGAAAGTTGTGAAGATTTGTCTTTTCATTTTTGTTTTACCAACGTTGGGCCCATTTATTCATCATTGGTGAGTATTGAGTGGTTAATGAACATTGCCTAATGTTTGCCAACATGCTAGTAGAATATACTTTTTTTGTCCTGGCTTCCTCCGCCTCAGAAGGTAGCGGTGAAGTGCTGGGATCCATGACTTTTTTAACACGGACCCTCTTCCCCGTTGACAGCTCCTCTTCGATGTCCTCTTTGGTGTCTGGAATATAAACAGCACTTCATGTAAGTATTTGACTGCATCGGCTATACTGTACATAATTTTATGTAGTTATTTCATTATTCGCTCTGTTCTTAAGGAACGCTAACCTTAGCAACGCTACACTATCGTAACTAGCTAAAAGCTAATAGCACACTAGCTAGCTCGACTAGAGCGGTAGACAGAGATTTCAGCCAGTCAATTTAACTACACATCCTAGGTCGACCTTATTAATAAGTAAAACTGTTTGTGAGATCGTGACTTACCCTTCAGCATTAATATTTGAGCTTTGAAAAAACTGTCTTGCCAGCGAACCCAGTAAATTTTGCTGGTATCCTTCTGGCTGTCAAAATCTTTGATAAAGGTTGTTGGAACGATTTCTTTACAGCCGTCGTCTATATACCTAACATAAGCAAACATTTTTTAAGGCAAACAAAATTAGTTTCCTAAATTCGAATTAGTTAAATATAACTGTTGTCTAAAAAGAAATAAGGTCTAAAATATTTTAGTTTTTAAATCGTGACGCCGCAACTTAATTTGCTCTTGATCTTGGTCCTAATGCTAATGTTGAGATACGCCCCTCCAGCTAGCTTTGACTTCAACGGCGGGAAGCGCGTGAGCACTGAGCAGAGGATGCTGTAGTTCCCAGTTCCCCCTCTCAATTCATAGTGGGGATTTGATTACAACCAATTATTTTTTATTTTAAGGGAGAATAAGTGACCCTTGACTCATTAAATGTTAATAGCTAATTGCAGACACTATATCTGAAATATTTCTTAAATGTAAACATTGACATTTTTTGAAACTACAATCCATCTAGAAAAAAAAAGTGATTTATTATTACTTATTATCCACCAGAGGTGGGTAGGGACTTGTTACATTCACTCCGCCAATTTCCTTTAGTAACTTTATGGGGGAAAAATACTTTTTACGGGTAGTTTTACTTTATCATTTCTACTCGAATAAAATGTTGCATATTCATTTAATTCAATTTTATAATTAAATAATTTTAATAAAATAAATTAATGAAATAAAATAAACTAATAAAATTAAATAATTAGTAAATTTTTATTTAATTTAAATTTAATGATTTCATTTAATTGAGTACTTTAAAATTAAATTTAAGATTTAAATAATTTATTCAAAGTGTTTAGTAGTTCACAATTACTCTTATTTGACTAACATTTCTGAATACTGTAACCAACGAGTAACTTCAGTGAATACAAAAAAACATTAACTAAAAATGCAGAAAACAAACATCTACAGTTCTTGTTAAAGGGAGATGTTTGCACAGAATTTTGTTCTTCTAATGTAATTTTCTAGCTATTGTTTCCACCACATGATGACCATTCATGATGAAAGACTCGCCTGATATGAGTACAATTTATTTTAAAATAAACCATGTATAGCTGCCATTATTGTAGTTATAAACTCTCTCAGATTGGTGATTTGCTCAAAGGTGATAATGACTTGACCTGGACTGGAAGATTATTTTAGGGACTTGGACTCACACTTGCCCAGTAGGGTCCAGTGACTTGACTTGGATTAATCCTATGAGACTTGGACTTGCACACTAACCCCGGCTTTCCACTGGAGCCGTCAGCAGCACGTTACTGCAGCAGCACGTCATAGCTGCTGATAGGAACCGTGTGGTCAACAGAACCGTTTCCACTGGAGCCGTCAGCAGCGCGAGTCGGCCACGTCTCAGGAGCAGCATGTCGCGGCCTTTACGCGCCGGTTCTATTTTCTACGCGCGACGCCTCTGAAACGGGTCAAGTTCGACATTTTTGGGGAAGGAAAGACAGGAAATCGGACGCGGAAATGGAGAGAAGCTCCCGAGATTTTCAGAATAAAGAACGTACTGCCTTCCGGTTGCTTTACTTTAAAGAAAAAGTTACTAACTGTGCGGCCCCGTGAGAAGTTATCACCTAGCTAGCGGTCTCCTTTGTTTTTCAGGTCCGTATTGGCGATTATAAAACGGACAGAACATAAAACACAAACCATGTTGTAGTTTTCTCCTGCTTGTTGTTGTGTTTACTGACGAAGTCACTCGTGTGACTTCGTGCCCTGTCGGTGACAGCTGCTCCCCTGCTGCTTTGCGTCTCGTGGGAAGGGCCAAGCAGCAGCTTACGCGAGCAAAACGTGCTGCTGCAGTAACGTGCTGCTGACGGCTCCTGTGGAAACCCGGGGTAAGGCAAGGGTCGGCAACCCGCGGCTCTGGAGCCGCATGCGGCTCTTTCATCCATCTGATGTGGCTCTCTGCTTGTAAACTAACTAATGAATAGTTAAAGATTGTCTGCGTAAACCTGAACAGGTCAACTGTTTGTGCATAATCAAATAAGTCTATAGGCGCTTTCTGAGCTGAAGAGGATATGAGATTCTGGACTGTTCTTCAGACAGGCTCATTGATGTGTTGGAGACAGGAACAAGTGCTATTCAGCCAAAGATTCATAATCAGGGGACATTTTTTAAGTCTCTGAGAGACCGTGTTTAGAAAACACTGAATCTTCCTGCATGGTTCTGGTTATGCGATGCGCTCCAAGCCCCCGATCTACACATCTTCATCTTGCTGTCCACCATACGCATGCGCTGACAGCGAGCTGCGCTGAGCTCAGTGTCCATCTCAGATGTTCTGATGGGAATCTTTTCCTGATTGATGTAGCTACCTCTACGATGTGCATAACGATTAAAATATCAGCGCATCTGCAGGTTTGAGATTTCTCCATCAAAATAAACAGTCAAACACGGGAAATATCCGGTCAGTGCGAATCCTGTCATTTAACTGTTTTACCTTCTTGTGAAAATTGTTGCAAACAGAAACATTAAACCGGATGAACACCAGAGCCATGCACACTGTGCCGTTACCTCCGTCAGTGTAAATGAGGGAAAAAAACTACCTGATTGGATCCTTTTCAACAATGATTAATGCAAAGTTTAGTTCAGTACAATGTTTAATTACAACAGTCCAACGAGACAGAGCAGTTATGTGTGACGCCTCAAGAAGCGTCACCTGCTCAGCTATTAAAACCACTAGAAGGGTGAAAAATATCAAAATATTGTAGCGCAGACGGGCTACATTTTTTTTGGATCAATTTGAAACAAACTGTTTTATTAATAATCTTCTGTTGAAAGATAACTTTGAGGTACATGAGCGACTGGTATTGGTTGCTGTCACCTGTTGTGATCTGTTAAAGCAGCTCTCTGCTGTCTGAGTGTAGGCCCCGCCCACAACGCCACAGCTGCTGTGGCTCCCAGTGTTTTCTTTACCGTGGGAAACGGGTAATAATGGCTCTTTGATGGGAACAGGTTGCCGACCCCTGCACTAAGGACTTGAGTGTGACTTGGACTTTTGAAATGGTGACTTGACTAATACTTTCAAATAATGGTATTTCTTAAGTGAGCTGAATTTCACCAGTGTAACTGTTTAAATTTACCATGGTTTTATTCACGAATCATGTCTGTTACTGATATCGATGTTCATTTTTGTTTTAGAATGCCAAAGCGCAAGTACAAATTGTACCTGGAACCAAACAGTACCATCAAGTTACCCTCTGCAAGATGGAACAGAGAGACTTTGGATGTAAGTTAGCTCATGAAAGATGTATCAGAGTTCTTGCAGGGTCTTAAATGGTCTTAAAAAAAGTCTAAAATACATAACTTTAAATTCAAGGACTTAAGTCTGAACAACGCCCACCCAGTTTTTTGTTCTATGTCTTAGGACTGCACAATTAATCGTTAAAAGGTTGTGATTTCAATTCATGCTTGTAAGCAAACTCATTCTGAAATGACAATTAAAATGAAAAAGGGAAAAAAAAAACACAATCATTGTACCGCATTTTAAACCTGGACATAATCTGCATGAAAAAAAGTGCTCCCTCTTTTTCCCTCAACAATTGATAATGGCGGAGCCTTATACCATGTGATGCAGAAGCGAGCTGGCAGGATAAAACAACAGTAGCCTTTATTTATTGTTTTTATTTTCAGTGTCAGCTGTTACAAAGCTGATTTGCAGTTAATACGTGCAATAACTATTTAAATTGGGGAAAAAATTGTGAGAGAATCATGATCTAAATATGAGCAAAAAATAATTGGGATTATTTTATCCAGAATCGTGCAGCCCTACTATGTCTTAGGTTTAAACAGGTCAGTTCTTTTGATTGACTGGATAACAAAACATCTGCCATCAGATGCTTCTGAGATGTTCCAACTCAAACAGACTTTGTTAATGTGTGACTTTGTGTTAATGTGTCATGCTGGTCTAACATTTTGTTCATAGCGGTCTTAAAAGGTCTTAATTGTAACTTTCTGAAACCTACAATAACCCTTTTGTAATGCAGTAATGAAATTTGACTTTTTTTTTTCTTTAACAGATCTATCACATTGCCTTTGCTGATGTTTGAAGACACTAAATAGGGAATATGGTTTTGTAAATATTTTCAGACTTCTCCCTTGAGCAGTGAAAGCTGTGACCAAGTGACTTCTGGTCCATATTCTGCAGATTTTGAGGTGAGGGTTACATGTATTCTTAAATTGATAGAAACATGATTTCACACTGTGCTGCCCTGCACAAAGTGTTGTGGTACTTTCTTACTTAGTAACATCTTTTCTACCTCCTCTGAAGACCACGTCTTCATCTGGTCATTTTGATTTCCCGGAATATCCAGATGACACAATCAACCTTGTAAGTTCTTTTACCAAACCTCATGTGCAAGTTTGTGATATTTACAAACTGAATGTACAAAGAAATGAACTAAAAATCTTTTCAAATAATTTCTTTTGTCTCTAGACCTTGCCCTACACTGAATGTGGCAGAGAAGATGCTGCAGATGTTGAGGTGATTGACTAATATGTGAGGCAAGATAATATTATTACACATTTCTGTTTCTTACTGTGTTTGTGCCTTTTCTACATTCTCTTCAGACCATGTCTCCATGTGGCTGTCTGGAGTCTGATTCAGATGAGACATTCAACCTGGTAAGCTTTTAACCAAATCACACAACAATACCTGCAATTCTTATTTTTATACACAAGCAATGTTTTTCTATTATCTTTGCTGTTTATTATAAGTGTTAAACAGCAGTCCACTGAAGTGAGGCATTGTAGTGAGTTAATAAAAAAAATAAATTACAAGGTCTATTCAAGAAACATTAAATAAAACAGAAGGCTCGACATGAAGTTGGCAAAAACAGAATGAGCGAAAAACTGAACAGATCAGAGGATCCGGTAATTAACTGAAAAACTGTAATAACGGAAATTGGAGAGACAGCATGTGTATCTCATGATAATGATCAAGCAGCACAGGTGAGTGACATAAGTGACATTTCTGGGAAAGTAAAAACAAATAGATATCATGTAGAGAAAAAGTATTCTAAATGCTGGACTAAAAAGAGGGAGAACATCTGCAATGGTCCAAGAAATTACAGTATAAAGAGACCTAAACCAGGAAAAAAAAGATCTAACGTAACAGTGCCTTCAAAACCACAAACAGGACATTGGCAAAATGGAAAGGCGCTAAAAATCCACAAAAAGAGTGCAACAGATATAAGGGGTAACATACGGGCTAGTGAACACTAGAAAAGCTATATAGATCAAACTAAAATTAACCCATAAAACTAGGGATAAAGAAATTAATTAATACTGCAGAGTAAATTAGGGCTGATCAATAAAAGAGGAAACTAATATGGAAATCAGCATCAAAGACCAGAAAAAAAACGTCATTTCTGATGGAAATAACCTAAGAAAAACTAAATAAAAAGAATTCATTGAATCAAGGGGTGTGCCGATTAATTTAAAAATGATTAATCATGTTAAGCGTACCAAATTGTTTACAATTCAAAAACGTTTAAAATCTAGCATTTTAGTCGTGAAAAGAGCGTCTCTGTTGTGTTTCATGTTGGCAGCAGCGTCCAGTTTACCCGGACTTGCTGACTTTTTCGGCACCGTTGGAGCGGGGGTGCATAGACGTACTAAGACGGTCGTTCTGAGACATCGGACTGTATGTTCTTGGGTGTTATTTGGTATATGTGGTGCTTTGGGTGCGTCCCATCGTGGGGTGGTTTACAAGGACTCACATCATCTGTCAGCAGTAAAGAGTTACAGCTACATGTCACAAATGTCTCCCAGGAACTTTTAGTTATGATTAATGTAAAAGGATTTAAATTCCATCTAGGGTCATTCGTAATATTACCTGTTGTTGTATTTTGCCAAGCAAAAGTAATCTTATCATGTTAAGCTAACTTTGTGATGTAACTGCATCGACTAACAGAGGATTATGTTCATGTGGGTCATCAGCATGATGTTGTTGAAGTTATGAAAGCAAACATGGCTGGAATCAGTTTTACCTGTAATCTTATTTTTCTTCTCTAAGTGTGTGTGCTGCTGTAATGAGTGAATGTCCCCACTGTGGGATTAATAAATCTATTCTGTTCTATTCAATACATTTTTATCCGCCAGTAGGGAAAAATACATTTGAGGATTTTTTACCTTTCCGGGCTTCCGTACAAATAACCTGGTTACGGAGGAGGGGTTCGTCTCCCAAACCAAAAAACACAATCCCAAACTATGCAGGTGTTGATAAAATGCGAGTTCCAATGGCCTGTATTTGATTTGTCACAACTCCTTTGTTTGTTAGTATTCGGTAGCTCTCGCAGTTGAAACCACGCCTAGCATGCTGCATGCTAAAAGCTGTAGCATACCAAACAGGAAGAGAGAACGCCCGGTGTTAACAATGAGCAGCAGGGCAGGAAACGATATATCTTGCTCTCATAGGCTAGTTTGTTAGCCAATCTGAGGCTAGCAAATTCGAATAATGAGTATGAACGAGCAGCAGCCGAAGCTGCCTGATGGAACAAGCCGGAACCACCTGAATATTGACCCAGACCGATTGAATGGTCTGTTAATCAGTATTTCGTAACGTTTTTTAGATGTAAAATGTTTCATATTACTGGTTAATACTTAAGAAATAACCACAAAGTCCTGAAATTAGAATTCAATTCAATTCAGTTCAATTCAAGTTTATTTATATAGCGCCAAATCACGACAAGAGTCGTCTCAAGGCACTTCACATAATAAACATTCCAATTCAGGTCAGAATGAAATGGCCTCTTTAATAATAAATAAATAATGAATAAATCGGTTTCCTGATCTCTAAACAAGATTTGTCCAAACAACCGAAAAAATAATTTAGCACCAAGTAAAGAGGGGAATCGATCCGATACAGTCACCCGATCAGTTGCTTTTATCATTTGTTTTTGCTGGTAGATACATGCAATAATGTGTGTTTATTGTCACCCTACAGCCCACAACTTCTTTTGGTGGCTTATCTGTGCTGAAATCAAGTAACGTCAGCCAGGAGTTTGAGTGTGATTCCTCACCTGAAAGTGATCCTCAAGTTGATTCAAACATTGAAGACCTTCCAGAGGACGACCCATTTGGACAGATAGGATTTGACACTGACATGGATTCTGCACTAATTTCAGGGGGTACAACAACAAGGGCTGAAGCACTGCTTATGGTAATGTGTCATGCAGCAAGACATAACATAACAGGAACACAACTTGATGATTTGTTAAAGCTTATAAATGCACTGTTTGGCAAAGAGGTTTTACCGAGATCCAAATATTTGTTCAACAAAGTGTTTAAGAACTCTTCTGACATAGTGGAATTTCACTTCTACTGCAAAACCTGCAAATTATACATTGGCAAACAAGAAGACATAAAAGAAAAAAACATTGTTCAGTGTACAATTTGTAGTGCTCCCATTGAAATTAGCACATTGAACAGTGCAAGCTTTTTCATAAGCATACCAATTGCACCTCAAATTCAGACACTGATGGAAAACCCTCAAATTCAAAACAGCATGAACTACAGATACCAAAGGCAACAGAATGAACATGTTATCTCTGACATATATGATGGTGAAATGTATCAAAACCTGTCAAAACCAGGTGGCATTCTGTCAGATCCGGCCAATTTGTCATTTAATTTTAATTCTGATGGTTCACCTGTCTACAAGTCTTCCAAATTTTCAATATGGCCCATCCAGCTGCATTTAAATGAACTCCCTCCCAAATTGAGATTCCAGAATGTAATGCTTGCAGGTCTTTGGTTTGGTGCTCAAGAGCCAGTCATGCCAATTTTTCTAAAACCATTTGTTGATCAGGCAAAAACACTGGCATCCAATGGTGTGTCCTGGAGAAAATGTGGAGCTCTGGTGAACAGCAAAATTGTTGGACTCTGTTGTTGTGTGGACTCAAAGGCAAGACCAGCTATGCAAAACACCACCCAGTTTAATGGGTATTTTGGTTGTGGCTTCTGTTTACACCCTGGGACTCTCGTTGAAAAACAGGTGAAGTATACTGTGACTGCCACAGAATACCCTGAGAGAGAGGCTAATAAAATGATTGCAGATATGGAGCAGGCCGTAGAACAACACAGAAGTGTCAGGGGGGTGAAAGGTCCATCACCACTGATAAACATGCCTTATTTTGACATTGTTTGGGGGTTTGTTCCAGACTATATGCATGCTGTCTTGCTTGGTGTCATTAGACAGCTGACAGAGCTTCTGTTGAGTGGCAGTGATCAACCCTACTATATCGGCAGTCCAAATACAATGAGGGTGCTAGAAAACAGGATCAAGGAAATCAAGCCACCACACCTTATTACACGACTTCCCAGACCCATTGCAGAGTTCAAGTACTGGAAAGCCTCAGAGTGGCGAGCTTGGCTCCTGTTTTACAGTTTGCCAGTCCTGAATGGGGTGCTTCAGTCACGTTATGTGAAGCACCTATCCCTGCTGGTGTTTGCAGTATTTCTGCTTTTGAAGGAGAATGTCACATTCGAAGAGATCAACAAAGCAGATGAGATGCTGTTCGAGTTCGTGGCAAGGTTTCAACTGTTGTATGGAGAAGCATCTATGACATTCAATGTACACTTGCTAACGCACCTGTCCAAGTCTGTGAAACTGTGGGGGCCGCTCTGGGCACACTCAGCATTTGTATTTGAAAATGCAAATGGTGGTCTGTTGAAACTGTTTCACGGAACAAAATGTGTAGCTTTGCAGATTGTAAACAAATTCTTGTTGCATAGAACGGTTCCGCTTTTCAGTACAAGGTTTGCAGTTAGTGAGCAAGTAAAGAACTTCTGTTTGGAGCTCACAAATAACTCAAGAGTAAAGTCCTTCACTAGATATCAAGACACAACTGTTCTGGATAATGGCAGGGTTACTGAGACAACTGAGGAGGAGAAAAGTGCCTTCATTTCTGCAGAAAAAGTTCCACCAGATGAAATGGTGGTACACAAGAGAATGGTGCACAAAGGACTGGTTTATACCAGCAAAAGCTACAGCCTCAGTAAGAGAAGAAGGGATTGTTATGGAAAGTTGAGTGATGGTGTTTGTGGAGAGATTCGAAGCATTATATCTTTTCCCTCAGAGTGGGGTACAGAAATTGCTGTACTTTTCCAAAAGTTTCATACACAAGCATCATTCCCTTTACCACAAGGGTACAGATTTGAGTCACATATTAGACTTATAAGTAGGGGACCTACTGTGGATCTGATTCCAGTAGACAGGTTAGAGCAGAAATGTCTGGTCCTGAAAACTGGTGATGAGACTTACATTTGTGACTTTCCAAACCAACATGAAAGAGACTAGTCTTTGGTTGTCGTTCTGTAGGTAACATTTTTCTCTTGTGTTTCACAACTTCTCTTGATCAGTTCTGGCTGATTCAGATTTCTGCCCAGGAGAGTGGACTTAATGTGCTGTGCCATGTGTCTGAACTGGCTTCTTTGTTTTCCTGATTTACAGTTCTGAGCATTCCTCACTGTACTGGAGAACACCAGGATTTTGTATTTGTGGAAGGTCCTTCTTCAGAGGGGACAGGGAAACAACACAATATGGGGTTTGATTTGTGCCATAAGTGGGGAGACCAACTTCCTTTTCCGCGCTTGCATAAAATGCACTCATTTGACCAGTTTCCTCAACATTGCGCATGCTGAAAGTCCACTCCAAGCATGCACCTTCTTCGAGAGAGGGCCAGCTCACGTGTGTGGCCAACCTGCTGTGGGTGTGCTAGACTTGGTTCTATCTGCACGATGCCTTTTGGAAAGCTGCAGCCTTGAAGTAGAATTTTGCTCCCACAAATCAAGCTGGCTTTTGACAGTTGGTGGTGAAGACAAAGAACTGCATTGACTTCCCTCTGATGGGTTCATTTTTAACATCACTGACACATGTACTAAAAATAACCACAACTGTTCTGAAAAATTGCAAACTCTAGTGGTCAAGTGGTCTTGTTCCAAAACCTTTCTTGATGGCTGTAGTATTTTTAGCATGCACAAGATGAAACTTTGATCAATTTCTTTTAAACATTAGAAATGCTCGGTGTCACTGAGAAAATAGTCTTTTTGTAAAGCACCCCAACTACAAAGAGCATTTCTTTGCCTGTGCACTTTTCTTTTTTAGTGTGCATGCTTTAATTCCATTTCTAGTTCTTTTTAAAACACAGGAAGTTTTTTCTTTACCTGCTAACATTTCGTTTGTGACTACAAACATCCTCAGAGCTGACACTGATGGTGGCGTCACTTCCTACTCCATTTATCCCCGGGCAGCAGAGGACGTTGTCGCCCTCTGCTGCCCGCTCTCCCCTCTCCGTTGATGTAGTCCCATGCACGATCCAATGTGTAGACTCCATTGTCTCTGTTCATGGTCCCACATCCACTTCTCCTTATCTCTATAGCTTCTTTGATCCATCTTTTGTATTTCTATTGTTCGCTGTTTATGATCCTTGTGTCCCAGTCCATTATGTGGTTTTCTCTTGTGCAGTGATCTGTTACGGCCGATTTCTTTATTGTGCTTTCTGCTTCTTGCTTCACTGCTCTTGTGTGTTTTCGACTTGTTTCTTTCTCGCACTCCTTTCTGTGTTCTATTGTCCGTGTGTTGAGTTGGCGACGAAGCACTATAAAGAAGTCAGCCGTAACAGATCACTGCACAAGAGAAAACCATATAATGGACTGGGACAACACAAGGATCATAAAAACCGAGCAACAGAAGTACAAAAGATGGATAAAAGAAGCTATCGAGATGAGGAGACGTGGATGTGGGACCATGAACAGGGACGATGGAGTTGGATCGCACATGGGACTGCATCATCGGAGAGGGGAGAGTGGGCAGCAGAGGGCGACAACATCCTCTGCTGCCCGCGGATACACAGAGAAGGAAGTGACACCACCATTGGCGTCAGCTCTGAGGATGTTTTTAGTCACAAACGAAACGTTAGCAGGTAAAGCAAAAACCTTTCCTGTGTTTTAAAAAGAACTAGAAATTGAATTAGAAACAGAACACAGCAAGAACACACCAAAGATCCATGCTTTAAGTGTTCACCTTTTTTAATCTGCTCAAATCTTTAAGTTTTGTTTTTACTTTATGTACACAGTGTTTATTGATGGATGGAAAAATATTACTATTTTATCGAAAAACTGCAATGTTAAAATGTGAACAAAAGTGATGTAATCTTGATTAGTTGCTAAAGCCACTTTAAATAGCAATAAAAATTCCCTTAAGATTTTAATGTTTATGATGTTTAACATTTGCTGAAACAATTACAATTTGTTTGTTTTATATAATAAATGTATATAAAGATAATATTGACTATTGTGTAATTATTCATAGATCCATTTTTTTAATCTTAGAATCTGTTTATTTTATTTATTTACTTATTTTTCCTAATATTAAATGTACTAAAATATGTATGCTCTTGTCTTCAGTGTGGCTTGTGTCTGATGGAGGAATGTTTTTATTAAAGTGCTTTCATAGATTCATCCAAAACATCAAAACTGAAAGTGATTGAAAACTATAGTTTTAGAATTGTAATCAGAGAGAGAATTAACCATATTAACAGTATCAAGCTAAGCACTTTAAAACACATTCCCCAAAGCAATCTAAACATTACTGGTCTCAATTTTTTGGGCACTACTGGCAGTTTTTCACACTGCAAGGAAGCAGGAAACCTTGGGAGAGAGGAGGGAGAAATGCGGCTAAAGATATGGGGCTGGAATTCAAACCCTGGATCAACTTTGGCCACCAGCAGACATTGCTGGTGGATAAACCAGCAATGACCAGCAAGGAAGCTGGTTTAGCTGGTTTATGCTGGTGGACCAGCATATACCAGCTAAACCAGCACCAAACCAGCATGGACCAGCAAAGACCAGCAAGGAAGCCATGCTGGTCGTTGCTGGTTTATGCTGGTCCACCAGCATAAACCAGCTAAACCAGCACCAAACCAGCATGGACCAGCAAAAACCAGCAAAGACCAGCAAGGAAGCCATGCTGGTCTATGCTGGTTTTTCCAGCAGGGTGACAAAGTCATTAAAGTGCGTCAACACAGTGGATTTAATAGAGTTTTAAAGAACGATCTCTAAGTGAAGTGAGGTTAGTTTTTTGTCTCACTGCAGATATAAAAACTAACTCTGCATCAGTCAGGCGCAGCAAAGCTCACCGTCTGTATGAGCGTGAGCGTCGGAAAGCTGATAAAATTGGCTGTAAAATAATTAAAACAAAGTAAAAATGTTCCTTTGCTTTTTAGAGTCCACATCCAGAAGACTGGAGCCGTGTTTCACTGACAGGCTGTCAGACTAACGCCCTGATGAGCTCAGCTGGGACAAACTGGTCTGATGTTTAGGTAAGTGAAGATCTGCTTCTCCAAGTCCTTGAGATGCTAGTAAAAAATAATTTAGCCAGCTTGCTAATGTTACTTTTCTTCTCCTCTAAGGAACACAGAACGTTCAGATGTTGGCGTTTCACGTCACCTACTGAGGAAGGAGACCCACCAGTAAAGAGACGGTCTGGACCAGACCAAAGTGAGTGATGACACACCTCAGCCACCCTCATCATTAAGAACACCTCACCCCCTGAATCACTCCGTCTGATGACAGCAGAGTGATTTATTTGATGTTTTACTTGTTTAGTCTGTTTAGAAATTATTGAATTACATTATTTTCTGTAATCGACCATCTGATCTGGATGTGTGCAGAATAACTTTCCCCAAATTCAGCAGCAGCTGGCCTACAAAAACAGCTGCAGCATGTAGTAAGTCTGTCTGCACTGCTCTCTAATGAGCTTCCTTTCATAAGGAATCATTTGTATAATTTTAGTGTCACTATTTTATTACATTTGTAGGAAAATATGAAGTCACTGCAGCAAAGTGAACTTGTGAACAAACACAAACGTGACTATAAACATGAAAGCTAAAGAAACAACTTTCCTAAAGCTGCTTGTAAACAAAATATGTCATTAAAGTTATTGTCTATCATTGCAGAATATGGCGATGACATCATGGAACTGGTCTTTGGAAAAGTTTTCCCTGAACCAACTCCGTTTCTAGATGAGGTAGAGAAGATCTGCATCTCACCAACTCTCTGGTCTCAGTATTCAGACAACGGAGGTTTCCCACTGTTGTCCAGGACCAGTTTGAAGCCCACATACTGCCCCTCCCTCATCATCAGGAAACATCAATCCGTATCCTGAGGACAACAGAAGACGGCAGGAGGACAGGAACTCTGAGACCTAGACACCACCAGCACCGAGACACAAAGCACCTGTGTGCACAACGCCTGTTTTAACTACTAAAGCCTGTTTATTATATTGTTCTACTTATTTGCTGTGAGGTTAATACTTAGAAAATTTGTATATTAATGTAAACAATAAAAAAAATCACTGATTGTATGCTTTCTTTTAGATGTAATGGTCCAAACTCAGCCTTGTAGACATTTATTGCATCCTGTAGGTAAATACACAGAACAGGCTCAGGTCCAGGATGACCCAGCATGCTCTTCTTCCATTCTGGCTGTTAGGGATTGTATCAATAACTCAATGCCTACTGATGTTTTCACCTAACGGTATTTATTTAGAATGCAGGTAAGATTTAACTATATTTGTTAGCAAAGCAGACTGATCTTGGGAATTTCACTGCAGCACTGATGTCCACCTCTCTGTACACATTAGAGAGAATTACCACTTTACAGCTAAACACATTTAATAAAGATATAGGCTACGCATTGCAGACAATAAAAACAAAGTTGTAAGCATTAGAATTATAATGATGACATTAAAGAACACTTGGAGGAATGTTCTTTATTTTTGACTAGAATCTCAAATCTTTAAATTAAAATGTAACTGCGACTTCCGGTATGGCGACAGAGTGAAACAGACGCAAGTGACAAGAGCTCCGTATAACCAACATAAACACGAACTAGAAAACGCCTGAACTGTAAAGGGAAAAATAAGGAAAAGGAAAAGCAACAATGAGCGGAGGTACAACGAATAAAGGGAAGAGCAAAAAGCAGCCAGAAGATCCAAGTAAGGACACAAAGCAGATGCTAACAGTGGGGGCTACAGGAGAGCTAACACGAGTAGCTAGTTTGGATAGCATTAGCCTCCAGATACGAACACTAACTGCCGAAATGAAGACCGAACTCCAGGCGAACAAAGAGGAGATTACAACAGAAATGAGAAAGGAGTTGACCGACTTCAAGAGAGATATTAATAAGCTACTTGATAATATGGACAAAGAAATTAAAGAACAAACGAAAAGGATACAAGACGGAGAAACACGAACGGAAGAGCTCGAACAATGGAGCTGTGAAGCTAACGAGGCCATACAGCACATGTTACAACAACAGAAATACATCGGAGACAAACTAGAGGACATCGAAGCAAGAGCAAGGAGGAACAACTTAAGGGTGTATGGAATCAAAGAAAGTAAGGAAGTTAAACCATCCGAATTGAAGGAGACAATAGAAGAATGGCTCAAGAAAGAACTAGGATTAGAAGAAGATCTGCAAATACAAAGCGCACACAGAGCGCAGGCGCCCAAGCCGAAGGAAGGGCAGGCACCCAGATCCATAATAATACAATTCCAGCAAAGTAAAACGAAAGACATGATTCTGAACAAAGCCTGGGAGAAGGGGAAAAAAATTATGTTTGAGGGAGAGGGAGTGTATTTCGATCATGATTACACTGCAAAAGTACTGCAACAGAGAAAGGCGTATCTCCCAATAAAGAAGAAATTAAAAAGCATGAAAATTCGATTCCAAACGCCCTACACTAAAATGCGCATCTTCTGGGAAGACGGAATGAAGAGCTACAACAGCGCGGAGGAGGCGGTGAGGGACCTGAAGTCACGAGGATGCGCAGTGGAAGGACTCCAGATGGCAGAGGAAGAAATGCAAAAGAATAAAGAGGCTAATGCGAAGGGGCCGGCGAGCTGGAAAAAGGTGGGGGATAACGGAATGCTGAAGAACAGAGTCAGAGAACGTCTGCAAGAATACGAACTTAGGAGAAAAAAGACAGAGGGAGGGGAATAAATAAGGGGAAGTATCGCTCTAGGAAAATGAGGCGAACATGTATAAAGGTAAAAAGTTTAAAAATGTTGGTTAACGAGTGTCACTAGGCACGGTTTAGAGTGGGATGACTGAGACAGAAAGGGAGGTAGGGGGGCCCTTCTGGAAAGGAAGGCATTCCCCCCAGAGGAGGGGTAGAGAGTCACAAGAGGGCATCTCAACATGGAAGTTCAAAGGCAGTTACCTTGTAGCAACAGGTTCTAAGTTTGGTTGTTACAAGGAGGGGGTTCTTAAAGGGGGGCGGGGGTACTTTATTTACTTATTCTGTATCAGTATTTTTTTTATTTTTTTCTTTCTTTTTATGTATCTCAAGACTAGAAAGGCCATCTGCAAGGACAAAAGGGAGAACTTACTGAGAGAAAGGGCAAGACACAAGAAGAATAAGAAATGATGTATGATAAAAACCAGGAAATCAAAATAATGTCACTGAATGTAAATGGGCTGGGCAATCCAATAAAAAGAGCGAAAATAATAAATAAAATCAAAAAAGAAAAAATACAAATTAGTTTTCTACAAGAAACCCACCTATCACAGAAAGAACACGAAAAACTTAAAAAACTTGGGTTTAAAAATACATACTATAGTTCATGTCCCAATAGCCGGAAAAGAGGGGTGGCAATCTTAATATCTAATTCACAGAACTATGAAAATGTAAAAGAGGTCCGAGATAAAGAAGGCCGATTTATCATAATCAAAGGAAAGATAGAAAATGAGATGGTAACACTAGCCAATGTATACGCACCACCAGAAAGTAATAAACAATTTTATGAATATATACTAAATATGTTAGCAATGGAAATGGAGGGGGTTTGTATATGTGGGGGAGACTTTAATTTAATAATGAATTCCCAACTCGATACAACAAGTACTGCAACATATAAAAAAACACTAACCAAATTAATAAATACAATAACTAAAGAAATGGGACTTATAGATATATGGAGAGAAATTAATCCAGCGCAAAAGAACTATACCCACTACTCTGCTCATTATAAAACCTACTCGAGAATTGACTATTTTTTAATACAAAAAGAACATAGATATAAAATAAAGGAATGCGAAATAGGCGGGTCGGATCTATCAGATCATAATGCAATATATCTCAAAATTCAACTAAACAACAAAATTAAAAGGAAAACTTTATGGAAAATGAATACAGGAATACTTAATAATACAATAATGACAACACAGATCAGTAAAAATATTAAGGAATATTTGAGAGAAAATGATAATGGAGAAGTACAGCCAGATATACTGTGGGATGCGATGAAAGCAGTGATCAGAGGGAAATTAATTGCGATTACAAGCAAAATGAAAAGGGATAAGACTAAACAATATGAAAAACTTACAAAGGAACTAGAAGAAATGGAAAAGAAAGACAAACAGAAAACAGAAACAAAGACACGGGAACAAATAAAAAACATCAGGAACAAAATAAATGAAATGCACCAAAATGAAATAGAAATTAAGGCAAAATATTTAAAACAAAACTACTATGAAGCAGGGCCGAAAGCAATGAGGCTACTAGCAAGAAGAATAAGAAAACAACAAGAACAAAATAACATAAGTAAAATATGCAACCCGAAGACAAAAAAAATAACACACGAACCTAAAGAGATTGAAGAAATATTTAGGGAATATTATAAGGAACTATATACGCAACCGCTAGGAAGCAACAATAACAAAATAGAAGAATTCTTACAAAATTTAGATTTACCATCAATAGGGACAGAACAGAATAAGAATATTACAAAGACAATAACGGAAAAAGAAATAATAGAAGCAATAAATAAACTTAAAACAAATAAAGCACCAGGAAGCGATGGATACCCAGCAGAATGGTATAAAAAATTAAAGCAGGAACTTGTACCAATAATGCATAAAACATACAACTGGATTATGACCAACAATAAAATACCACCAACATGGCAAGAAGCTATTATCTCTGTAATACCTAAGCCACAGAAAAACAAAGAAGAAGCAACAAACTATAGACCGATTTCAATTCTTAATATAGACTACAAAATATATACAACAATAATAACTAATAGAATTAAAGGATTTCTCCCAGATATAATCAATGAGGATCAATGTGGCTTTGTTGTAGAGAGAAAAACGCAAGATAACATACGACGAACACTGCACATAATACAAGAAATTAATTCCAAAAGAATACCGGCAACTATAATAAGCTTTGATGCAGAAAAGGCATTTGATAGGGTAAACTGGGAATTCCTATATGCAACTTTAAAAAAATTTGGATTTAATGAACAGACAGTAAACTGTATTAAGGCCCTGTATACAGAACCAAGAGCACGAATTAAAATAAATGGATCAATAACAGATGAGATACAGATAACAAGAGGAACAAGACAGGGCTGTTGTCTCAGCCCTACTCTGTTCGCGCTATATATTGAACCTTTAGCACAGGCAATTAGACAGGAGGATGAAATAAAAGGAATAGAAATTAATAATAAGGAACATACCATAAGCCTCTTTGCAGACGATATATTAATATACATAAACAGTCCGACTAATAACCTAAGGAACCTATTGGGACTAATGAGAGCCTATGGGGAACACTCAGGATATAAGATTAACATACATAAAACACAGGCATTGTTATATGATCACACACTAAAAACAGAATTGATCAAATATAAGATTAAATGGGATAATACCCACATTAAGTACTTAGGAGTCAACATAACTAAAGACCTGAAGAATCTATTTCAACAAAATTATGAGGAATTAAATCAAACGATTAACGCAGACCTAAACAGATGGACATCCTATCCATTACAACTATACGACAGAATAAACATTATCAAAATGAATATCTTGCCACGACTCTTATATATGTTTCAATCCCTCCCAATACAAATACCAACAATACAATTCAATAAATGGAATAAGCAATTATCAAGATTTATTTGGAAAAGCAAAAAACCAAGAATTAGAAGGTCTACCCTACAACTAGCAAAAGAACAGGGAGGGAGGGCTGTGCCAAATATATACCATTACTATCAGGCAGCACAAATAGCACCACTCATTGATTGGTGTGACCCGCAAAACTTGAACCACTGGAAAATAATAGAGACAAAGAGAAAGGAAATACCAATCCAAACATTACTGGGGGAAAATACCAGAAAAGAATACTGGACGAAAAATATTGAAAAACTGGACCCGATAACTAAGTCTAGTTTAGAAACCTGGTGGAACATAAGCAAGAAACTAAAAATAGAGGGAGAGCTAAGATTGCTAAGATGGATAGGGTGGGACTCGGACTTTGAACCTGGAAAAAGGGATAATAGATTCAAAAAATGGAATGAGACAGGAATGACAGCATTAGGAATAATTCAGAAAGAAGGGATGATAAACAGTTTCCAAGAATTGAAAGAAAAATTTGACGTGGAAAATAAGGATATGTTTAGATATTTACAACTAAGAGATTACTACACTAACAGAATTCAAAGGAAAATTCGAGGGAATAATCAAATAATAACAATGATGATCCAAACATATACAAATCCAGCACCTAAACGGAAATTATCCATAATATATAAAACATTATTGACGATAGAAAACCACTCAACACAGTATATCAAAGAAAAATGGGCAAAAGAAATTAGGGAAGAAATACTGGACGGGGAATGGGAGGAGATGTGGAAAACACAAAATAGGACAACACAATCACAAAAATGGAGGGAATTTGCCTGGCAGAACCAAATACGATACTTCAGCACACCGAAAATCATAAGTAAACAAATACAAAAACAAACGAGATGTTGGAGGAATTGTGGAAATATAGAATCCAATCACGCCCACATATTTTGGGAATGCAAGAACATAAAACCTTTTTGGAATCAAATATATGAGAACACCAAAATAATATTAGGATATTATTTTCCACAGACATTTAAATTAATGTACCTAGGATCCATACGGGAAGAAATAGCGGGGGGAGACCAATATCTGATGAGGATACTCATGATAGCAGCCAAGAAAGCCATCACTAGAAAATGGTCCAGACCAGAGACCCCAACAATAGAAGAATGGAAGACAATTGTTGGAGAAATACAGGAAATGGAGAAGCTGACATTTAGACTAAGACTGAAAGGGGAACAAATGCATAAACGATGGGCTAAATGGAGACATACAGATATATAGAACTGGAGAGAAAGAAGAAATATGCAGATGAGCCGACCTTTTGATTTATTTATATATGGGTTTTTTTTTTTTTTTTTTTAAATCTTTTTATTATTATTTTTTTTTCTTTTTTATTTATTTTGTTTTTCTGTCGTCTTTTTTTTTCTAATGTGTTTGTAAAGTAAAAGTTGATAAATAAAAAGTTTAAAAAAAAATGTAACTGCTTTTTATCCATTTTCAGCCATTAAGACACCCAATATAAAATAAGACTACTTATAAAATTATTTATAATTATATGTATGTATATAGATAGAGATCTTAATAAAATATATTCTTTGAATGGTGTTTTAATGAGCTGTATCATTTTTTTAAACATTTTTTACAGAAATAAGCAAGCAGCATTCCTTGTGTGTGTGTGCGCGCGCGTGCCTGCTCGCTTGTCCCTCCGTCGGCCGTGACGGGTGTGTGTGAGTGACTACAGACAAATGCATGAGAGAGTTAGCAGCCATGAAACAGCTTGATGAACTACTCTCCCCACGTGTTTTAAAAATGCTAATATGCTATGCTAAATCTGCTATGCTAAATAATGATTTCTCTATAGAACTACAAAGTCCGACTGGGGGAGGAGAGTACAGGACTGCACTATGGAGGGGGGCGGAGTTTACAGCTCCTCCTCCAGTTTAAAGAGACAGTACCCCAAAACGGCTCGTTCTCAAGACTCTCCTCAGAACAGGGGTAGATGAGGGTCTGTAGAGCAACAATAATGAGGAAATCAGACCAAAGAACTGCAGTTCCACTGTTTTTAGACCCCCAACTGAAGGATTTAGATGTAAAAAGGAATAACTTAAAAGCATGTTATGTCTCCTTTAAAGAAGTAGTCCAGTTACACATTTGTGGGCTTATAACTTGGCTTCTGAATTTCCTAGAGAGATCAGGTTTGTTTTAGTGTACTCCAATAAACAGCCCCTACAACCACAAAAAGGAAGGGAGTCATTAGCACTTATGGTTTGTAAATGGCACCCAGAATTATGTTGCACGAAGCACAATTTCACATCATTCTGGGTCCATTTGTGTGAAAACAAGGTCCAATCAGGCTGAAACGTTACAAGAAGGTAGAATCTATTGAGTTGTAAGTGATCTGAACGTTTCATGATGATCGCACATTCCTATTGGGGGTCAAACCATGTCCCAAAGGTCACCGGATCTGGTGTCACTTTAAAGAAGTAGTCCAGTTACACATTTGTGGGCTTATAACTTGGCTTCTGAATATCCTAGAGAGGTCAGGTTTGTTTTAGAGAACTCCAATTAACAGCCCCTACAACCACAAAAAGGAATGGAGTCATTAGCACTTATGGTTTTTAAATGGCACCCAGAATTATGTTGCACGAAGCACAATTTCACATCATTCTGGGTTCATTTGTGTGAAAACAAGGTCCAATCAGGCTGAAACGTTACAGGAAGGTAGAATCTATTGAGTTGTAAGTGATCTGAACATTTCATGATGATAGCACTTTCCTAAGGGGGTCAAACCATGTCCCAAAATGTCACCGGATCTGGTGTCAATTTAAAGAAGTAGTCCAATTACACATTTGTGGGCTTATAACTTGGCTTCTGAATGTCCTAGAGAGATCAGGTTTGGTTTAGTGTACTCCAATCAACAGCCCCTACAACCACAAAAAGAAATGGAGTCATTAGCACTTATGGTTTGTAAATGGCACCCAGAATTATGTTGCACGAAGCACAATTTCACATCATTCTGGGTCCATTTGTGTGAAAACAAGGTCCAATCAGGCTGAAACGTTACAAGAAGGTAGAATCTATTGAGTTGTAAGTGATCTGAACGTTTCATGATGATCGCACATTCCTATAGGGGGTCAAACCATGTCCCAAAATGTCACCGGATCTGGTGTCAATTTTTAAAGAAGTAGTCCAATTACACATTTGTGGGCTTATAACTTGGCTTCTGAATGTTCTAGAGAGATCAGGTTTGTTTTAGTGTACTCCAATCAACAGCCCCTACAACCACAAAAAGGAATGGAGTCATTAGCACTTATGGTTTGTAAATGGCACCCAGAATTATGTTGCACGAAGCACAATTTCACTTCATTCTGGGTCCATTTGTGTGAAAACAAGGTCCAATCATGCTGAAACGTTACAGGAAGGTAGAATCTATTGAGTTGTAAATGATCTGAACGTTTCATGATGATAGCACTTTCCTAAGGGGGTCAAACCATGTCCCAAAGGTCACCGGGCCTGGTGTCACTTTAAAGAAGTAGTCCAGTTACACCTTTGTGGGCTTATAACTTGGCTTCTGAATGGCCTAGAGAAGTTAGGTTTGTTTTAGTGTACTCCAATCAGCAGCCCCTACAACCACAAAAAGGAATGGAGTCATTAGCACTTATGGTTTTTAAATGGCACCCAGAATTATGTTGCACAAAGCACAATTTCACATCATTCCGGGTCCATTTCAAAGAAAACAGCTTCAATCAGGCTGAAATGTCACAGAAAAGTAGAATCTATTGAGTTGTAAATGATTCCTGTGTTTCATGATGATAGCAGATTCCTAAGGGCGTCAAATCAGGTCATAAAGGTCACCGGATCACTTTTTCCTTGAAGGCGGGGTTCCAAACACACATTTGGGGGCTTATTACTTAGCTTCTGAATGTCTCAGAGAGGTCAGGTTTGTCTTAGTGTACTCCAATCAACAGCCCTTATTACCCCAAAAAGGAATGGAGTCATTAGCACTTATGGTTTTTAAATGGCACCCAGAATTATGTTGCACGAAGCACAATTTCACATCATTCTGGGTTCATTTGTGTGAAAACAAGGTCCAATCAGGCTGAAACGTTACAGGACGGTAGAATCTATGGAGTTGTAAGTGATCTGAACGTTTCATGATGATAGCACTTTCCTAAGGGGGTCAAACCATGTCCCAAAGGTCACCGGATCTGGTGTCAATTTAAAGAAGTAGTCCAGTTACACATTTGTGGGCTTATAACTTGGCTTCTGAATGTCCTAGAGAGATCAGGTTTGTTTTAGTGTACTCCAACCAACAGCCCCTACAACCACAAAAAGGAATGGAGTCATTAGCAATTATGGTTTGTAAATGGCACCCAGAATTATGTTGCACGAAGCACAATTTCACATCATTCTGGGTCCATTTGTGTGTAAACAAGGACCAATCAGGCTGAAACGCTACAAGAAGGTAGAATCTATTGAGTTGTAAGTGATCTGAACGTTTCATGATGATCGCACTTTCCTATAGGGGGTCAAACCATTTCCAAAAAGGTCACCGGGCCTGGTGTCACTTTAAAGAAGTAGTCCAGTTACACCTTTGTGGGCTTATAACTTGGCTTCTGAATATCTTAAAGAGGTCAGGTTTGTTTTAGTGTACTCCAATCAACAGCCTCTACAACCACAAAAAGGAATGGAGTCATTAGCACTTATGGTTTTTAAATGGCACCCAGAATTATGTTGCACGATCACAATTTCACATCATTCTGGGTTCATTTGTGTGAAAACAAGGTCCAATCAGGCTGAAACGTTACAGGAAGGTAGAATATATTGAGTTGTAAGTGATCTGAACGTTTCATGATGATAGCACTTTCCTAAGGGGGTCAAACCATGTCCCAAAGGTCACCGGATCTGGTGTCAATTTAAAGAAGTAGTCCAGTTACACATTTGTGAGCTTATAACTTGGCTTCTGAATTTCCTAGAGAGATCAGGTTTGTTTTAGTGTACTCCAATCAACAGCCCCTACAACCACAAAAAGAAAGGGATTCATTAGCACTTATGGTTTGTAAATGGCAGCCAGAATTATGTTGCACGAAGCACAATTTCACATCATTCTCGGTCCATTTGTGTGAAAACAAGGTCCAATCAGGCTGAAACGTTACAAGAAGGTAGAATCTATTGAGTTGTAAGTGATCTGAACGTTTCATGATGATAGCACTTTCCTAAGGGGGTCAAACCATGTCCCAAAGGTCACCGGGCCTGGTGTCACTTTAAAGAAGTAGTCCAGTTACAACTTTGTGGTCTTATAACTTGGCTTCTGAATATCCTAAAGAGGTCAGGTTTGTTTTAGTGTACTCCAATCAACAGCTCCTACAACCACAAAAAGGACTGGAGTCATTAGCACTTATGGTTTTTAAATGGCACCCAGAATTATGTTGCACGAAGCACAATTTCACATCATTCTGGGTTCATTTGTGTGAAAACAAGGTCCAATCCGGCTGAAACGTTACAGGAAGGTAGAATCTATTGAGTTGTAAGTGATCTGAACGTTTCATGATGATAGCGCTGCCCTAAGGGGGTCAAACCATGTCCCAAAGGTCACCGGATCTGGTGTCAATTTAAAGAAGTAGTCCAGTTACACATTTGTGGGCTTATAACTTGGCTTCTGAATGTCCTAGAGAGATCAGGTTTGTTTTAGTGTACTCCAACAAACAGCCCCTACAACCACAAAAAGGAATGGAGTCATTAGCACTTATGGTTTTTAAATGGCACCCAGAATTATGTTGCACGAAGCACAATTTCACATCATTCTGGGTTCATTTGTGTGAAAACAAGGTCCAATCAGGCTGAAACGTTACAGGAAGGTAGAATCTATTGAGTTGTAAGTGATCTGAACGTTTCATGATGATAGCACTTTCCTAAGGGGGTCAAACCATGTCCCAAAGGTCACCGGATCTGGTGTCAATTTAAAGAAGTAGTCCAGTTACACATTTGTGGGCTTATAACTTGGCTTCTGAATGTCCTAGAGAGATCAGGTTTGTTTTAGTGTACTCCAATCAACAGCCCCTACAACCACAAAAAGGAAGGGAGTCATTAGCACTTATGGTTTATAAATGGCACCCAGAATTATGTTGCACGAAGCACAATTTCACATCATTCTGGGTCCATTTGTGTGAAAAAAAGGTCCAATCAGGCTGAAACGTTACAAGAAGGTAGAATATATTGAGTTGTAAGTGATCTGAACGTTTCATGATGATCGCACATTCCTATTGGGGGTCAAACCATGTCCCAAAGGTCACCGGATCTGGTGTCACTTTAAAGAAGTAGTCCAGTTACACATTTGTGGGCTTATAACTTGGCTTCTGAATATCCTAGAGAGGTCAGGTTTGTTTTAGAGTACTCCAATTAACAGCCCCTACAACAACAAAAAGGAATGGAGTCATTAGCACTTATGGTTTTTAAATGGCACCCAGAATTATGTTGCACGAAGCACAATTTCACATCATTCTGGGTTCATTAGTGTGAAAACAAGGTCCAGTCAGGCTGAAACGTTACAGGAAGGTAGAATCTATTGAGTTGTTAGTGATCTGAACGTTTCATGATGATAGCACTTTCCTAAGGTGGTCAAACCATGTCCCAAAATGTCACCAGATCTGGTGTCAATTTAAAGAAGTAGTCCAGTTACACATTTGTGGGCTTATAACTTGGCTTCTGAATGTCCTAGAGGGATCAGGTTTGGTTTAGTGTACTCCAATCAACAGCCCCTACAACCACAAAAAGAAATGGAGTCATTAGCACTTATGGTTTGTAAATGGCACCCAGAATTATGTTGCACGAAGCACAATTTCACATCATTCTGGGTCCATTTGTGTGAAAACAAGGTCCAATCAGGCTGAAACGTTACAAGAAGGTAGAATCTATTGAGTTGTAAGTGATCTGAACGTTTCATGACGATCGCACATTCCTATAGGGGGTAAAACCATGTCCCAAAGGTCACCGGGCCTGGTGTCACTTTAAAGAAGTAGTCCAGTTACAACTTTGTGGGCTTATAACTTGGCTTCTGAATATCCTAAAGAGGTCAGGTTTGTTTTAGTGTACTCCAATCAACAGCCCCTACAACCACAAAAAGGACTGGAGTCATTAGCACTTATGGTTTGTAAATGGCACCCAGAATTATGTTGCACGAAGCACAATTTCACATCATTCTGGGTCCATTTGTGTGAAAACAAGGTCCAATCAGGCTGAAACGTTACAGGAAGGTAGAATCTATTGAGTTGTAAGTGATCTGAACGTTTCATGATGATAGAAAATTCCTATAGGGGGTCAAACCATGTCCCAAAGGTCACTGGATCTGGTGTCAATTTAAAGAAGTAGTCCAGTTACACATTTGTGGGCTTATAACTTGGCTTCTGAATGTCCTAGAGAGGTCAGGCTTGTTTTAGTGTACTCCAATCAACAGCCCCTACAATCACAAAAAGGAATAGAGTCATTAGCACTTATGGTTTGTAAATGGCACCCAGAATTATGTTGCACGAAGCACAATTTCACATCATTCTGGGTCCATTTGTGTGTAAACAAGGTCCAATCAGGCTGAAACGCTACAAGAAGGTAGAATCTATTGAGTTGTAAGTGATCTGAACGTTTCATGATGATCGCACTTTCCTATAGGGGGTCAAACCATTTCCAATAAGGTCACCGGGCCTGGTGTCACTTTAAAGAAGTAGTCCAGTTACACCTTTGTGGGCTTATAACTTGGCTTCTGAATATCTTAAAGAGGTCAGGTTTGTTTTAGTGTACTCCAATCAACAGCCTCTACAACCACAAAAAGGAATGGAGTTATTAGCACTTATGGTTTTTAAATGGCACCCAGAATTATGTTGCACGAAGCACAATTTCACATCATTCTGGGTTCATTTGTGTGAAAACAAGGTCCAATCAGGCTGAAACGTTACAGGAAGGTAGAATCTATTGAGTTGTAAGTGATCTGAACGTTTCATGATGATAGCACATTCCTATAGGGGGTCAAACCATGTCCCAAAGGTCACCGGATCTGGTGTCAATTTAAAGAAGTAGTCCAGTTACACATTTGTGAGCTTATAACTTGGCTTCTGAATTTCCTAGAGAGATCAGGTTTGTTTTAGTGTACTCCAATCAACAGCCCCTACAACCACAAAAAGGAAGGGAGTCATTAGCACTTATGGTTTGTAAACGGCAGCCAGAATTATGTTGCACGAAGCACAATTTCACATCATTCTCGGTCCATTTGTGTGAAAACAAGGTCCAATCAGGCTGAAACGTTACAAGAAGGTAGAATCTATTGAGTTGTAAGTGATCTGAACGTTTCATGATGATAGCACTTTCCTAAGGGGGTCAAAACATGTCCCAAAGGTCACCGGGCCTGGTGTCACTTTAAAGAAGTAGTCCAGTTACAACTTTGTGGGCTTGTAACTTGGCTTCTGAATATCCTAAAGAGGTCAGGTTTGTTTTAGTGTACTCCAATCAACAGCCCCTACAACCACAAAAAGGACTGGAGTCATTAGCACTTATGGTTTTTAAATGGCACCCAGAATTATGTTGCACGAAGCACAATTTCACATCATTCTGGGTTCATTTGTGTGAAAACAAGGTCCAATCAGGCTGAAACGTTACAGGAAGGTAGAATCTATTGAGTTGTAAGTGATCTGAACGTTTTATGATGATCGCACTTTCCTAAGGGGGTCAAACCATGTCCCAAAGGTCACCGGATCTGGTGTCAATTTAAAGAAGTAGTCCAGTTAAACATTTGTGGGCTTATAACTTGGCTTCTGAATGTCCTAGAGAGATCAGGTTTGTTTTAGTGTACTCCAATCAACAGCCCCTACAAACCACAAAAAGGAATGGAGTCATTAGCACTTATGGTTTGTAAATGGCACCCAGAATTATGCTGCACGAAGCACAATTTCACAACATTCTGGGTCCATTTGTGTGAAAACAAGGTCCAATCAGGCTGAAACATTACAAGAAGGTAGAATCTATTGAGTTGTAAGTGATCTGAACGTTTCATGATGATCGCATATTCCTATAGGGGGTCAAACCATGTCCCAAAGGTCACCGAGCCTGGTGTCACTTTAAAGAAGTAGTCCAGTTACACCTTTGTGAGCTAATAACTTGGCTTCTGAATATCCTAAAGAGGTCAGGTTTGTTTTAGTGTACTCCAATAAACAGCCTCTACAACCACAAAAAGGAATGGAGTCATTAGCCCTTATGGTTTGTAAATGACACCCAGAATTATGTTGCACGAAGCACAATTTCACATCATTCTGGGTCCATTTGTGTGAAAACAAGGTCCAATCAGGCTGAAACGTTACAGGAAGGTAGAATCTATTGAGTTGTAAGTGATCTGAACGTTTCATGATGATAGCAAATTCCTATAGGGGGTCAAACCATGTCCCAAAGGTCACCGGATCTGGTGTCAATTTAAAGTAGTCCAGTTACACATTTGTGGGCTTATAACTTGGCTTCTGAATGTCCTAGAGAGGTCAGGCTTGTTTTAGTGTACTCCAATCAACAGCCCCTACAACCACAAAAAGGAATGGAGTCATTAGCACTTATGGTTTGTAAATGGCATCCAGAATTATGTTGTACGAAGCAGAATTTCAAATCATTCGGGGTCCATTTGTGTGAAAACAAGGTCCAATCAGGCTGAAACGTTACAGGAAGGTAGAATCTATTGAGTTGTAAGTGATCTGAACGTTTCATGCATATAGCACTTTCCTAAGGAGGTCAAACTATGTCCCAAATGTCACCAGATCTGGTGTCAATTTAAAGAAGTAGTCCAGTTACACATTTGTGGGCTTATAACTTGGCTTCTGAATGTCCTAGAGAGATCAGGTTTAATTTAGTGTACTCCAATAAACAGCCCCTACAACCACAAAAAGGAATGGAGTCATTAGCACTTATGGTTTTTAAATGGCACCCAGAATTATGTTGCACGAAGCACAATTTCACATCATTCTGGGTTCATTTGTGTGAAAACAAGGTCCAATCAGGCTGAAACGTTACAGGAAGGTAGAATCTATTGAGTTGTAAGTGATCTGAACGTTTCATGATGATAGCACTTTCCTAAGGGGGTCAAACCATGTCCCAAAGGTCATCGGATCTGGTGTCAATTTAAAGTAGTCCAGTTACACATTTGTGGGCTTATAACTTGGCTTCTGAATGTCCTAGAGAGGTCAGGCTTGTTTTAGTGTACTCCAATTAACAGCCCCTACAACCACAAAAAAGAATGGAGTCATTAGCACTTATGGTTTGTAAATGGCACCCAGAATTATGTTGCACGAAGCACAATTTCACAACATTCTGGGTCCATTTGTGTGAAAACAAGGTCCAATCAGGCTGAAACGTTACAAGAAGGTAGAATCTATTGAGTTGTAAGTGATCTGAACGTTTCATGATGATCGCACATTCCTATAGGGGGTCAAACCATGACCCAAAGGTCACTGGGCCTGGTGTCACTTTAAAGAAGTAGTCCAGTTACACCTTTGTGAGCTAATAACTTGGCTTCTGAATATCCTAAAGAGGTCAGGTTTGTTTTAGTGTACTCCAATAGACAGCCTCTACAACCACAAAAAGGAATGGAGTCATTAGCACTTATGGTTTGTAAATGGCACCCAGAATTATGTTGCACGAAGCACAATTTCACATCATTCTGGGTCCATTTGTGTGAAAACAAGGTCCAATCAGGCTGAAACGTTACAGGAAGGTAGATTCTATTGAGTTGTAAGTGATCTGAACGTTTCATGATGATAGCACATTCCTATAGGGGGTCAAACCATGTCCCAAAGGTCACCGGATCTGGTGTCAATTTAAAGAAGTAGTCCAGTTACACATTTGTGGGCTTATAACTTGGCTTCTGAATGTCCTAGAGAGATCAGGTTTGTTTTAGTATACTCCAATCAACAGCCCCTACAACCACAAAAAGGAATGGAGTCATTAGCACTTATGGTTTTTAAATGGCACCCAGAATGATGTTGCACGAAGCCTAATTTCACATCATTCTGGGTTCATTTGTGTGAAAACAAGGTCCAATCAGGCTGAAACGTTACAGGAAGGTAGAATCTATTGAGTTGTAAGTGATCTGAACGTTTCATGATGATAGCACTTTCCTAAGGGGGTCAAATCATGTCCCAAAGGTCACCGGATCTGGTGTCAATTTAAAGAAGTAGTCCAGTTACACATTTTTGGGCTTATAACTTGGCTTCTGAATGTCCTAGAGCGATCAGGTTTGTTTTAGAGTACTCCAATCAACAGCCCCTACAACCACAAAAAGGAATGGAGTCATTAGCACTTATGGTTTGTAAATGGCACCCAGAATTATGTTGCACGAAGCACAATTTCACATCATTCTGGGTTCATTTGTGTGAAAACAAGGTCCAATCAGGCTGAAACGTTACAGGAAGGTAGAATCTATTGAGTTGTAAGTGATCTGAACGTTTCATGATGATAGCACTTTCCTAAGGGGGTCAAACCATGTCCCAAAAGTCACCGGATCTGGTGTCAATTTAAAGACGTAGTCCAGTACCAACATTTGTGGGCTTATAACTTGGCTTCTGAATGTCCTAGAGAGGTCAGGCTTGTTTTAGTGTACTCCAGTTAACTGCCCCCATTACCCCAAAAAGTAATGGAGTCATTAGCACTTATGGTTTTTAAATGGCACCCAGAATTATGTTGCACGAAGCACAATTTCACATCATTCTGGGTTCATTTGTGTGAAAACAAGGTCCAATCAGGCTGAAACGTTACAGGAAGGTAGAATCTATTGAGTTGTAAGTGATCTGAACGTTTCATGATGATAGCACTTTCCTAAGGGGGTCAAACCATGTCCCAAAGGTCACCAGATCTGGTGTCAATTTAAAGAAGTAGTCCAGTTACACATTTGTGGGCTTATAACTTGGCTTCTGCATGTCCTAGAGAGATCAGGTTTGTTTTAGTGTACTCCAATCAACAGCCCCTACAACCACAAAAAGGAATGGGGTCATTAGCACTTATGGTTTGTAAATGGCACCCAGAATTATGCTGCACGAAGCACAATTTCACAACATTCTGGGTCCATTTGTGTGAAAACAAGGTCCAATCAGGCTGAAACGTTACAAGAAGGTAGAATCTATTGAGTTGTAAGTGATCTGAACGTTTCATGATGATCGCACATTCCTATAGGGGGTCAAACCATGACCCAAAGGTCACCGGGCCTGGTGTCACTTTAAAGAAGTAGTCCAGTTACACCTTTGTGAGCTAATAACTTGGCTTCTGAATATCCTAAAGAGGTCAGGTTTGTTTTAGTGTACTCCAATAGACAGCCTCTACAACCACAAAAAGGAATGGAGTCATTAGCACTTATGGTTTGTAAATGGCACCCAGAATTATGTTGCACGAAGCACAATTTCACATCATTCTGGGTTCATTTGTGTGAAAACAAGGTCCAATCAGGCTGAAACGTTACAGGAAGGTATATTCTATTGAGTTGTAAGTGATCTGAACGTTTCATGATGATAGCACATTCCTATAGGGGGTCAAACCATGTCCCAAAGGTCACCGGATCTGGTGTCAATTTAAAGAAGTAGTCCAGTTACACCTTTGTGAGCTAATAACTTGGCTTCTGAATATCCTAAAGAGGTCAGGTTTGTTTTAGTGTACTCCAATCAACAGCCTCTACAACCACAAAAAGGAATGGAGTCATTAGCCCTTATGGTTTGTAAATGGCACCCAGAATTATGTTGCACGAAGCACAATTTCACATCATTCTGGGTCCATTTGTGTGAAAACAAGGTCCAATCAGGCTGAAACGTTACAGGAAGGTAGAATCTATTGAGTTGTAAGTGATCTGAACGTTTCATGATGATAGCAAATTCCTATAGGGGGTCAAACCATGTCCCAAAGGTCACCGGATCTGGTGTCAATTTAAAGAAGTAGTCCAGTTACACATTTGTGGGCTTATAACTTGGCTTCTGAATGTCCTAGAGAGGTCAGGCTTGTTTTAGTGTACTCCAATCAACAGCCCCTACAACCACAAAAAGGAATGGAGTCATTAGCACTTATGGTTTGTAAATGGCATCCAGAATTATGTTGTACGAAGCAGAATTTCAAATCATTCGGGGTCCATTTGTGTGAAAACAAGGTCCAATCAGGCTGAAACGTTACAGGAAGGTAGAATCTATTGAGTTGTAAGTGATCTGAACGTTTCATGCATATAGCACTTTCCTAAGGAGGTCAAACTATGTCCCAAATGTCACCAGATCTGGTGTCAATTTAAAGAAGTAGTCCAGTTACACATTTGTGGGCTTATAACTTGGCTTCTGAATGTCCTAGAGAGATCAGGTTTAATTTAGTGTACTCCAATAAACAGCCCCTACAACCACAAAAAGGAATGGAGTCATTAGCACTTATGGTTTTTAAATGGCACCCAGAATTATGTTGCACGAAGCACAATTTCACATCATTCTGGGTTCATTTGTGTGAAAACAAGGTCCAATCAGGCTGACACGTTACAGGAAGGTAGAATCTATTGAGTTGTAAGTGATCTGAACGTTTCATGATGATAGCACTTTCCTAAGGGGGTCAAACCATGTCCCAAAAGTCACCGGATCTGGTGTCAATTTAAAGACGTAGTCCAGTACCAACATTTGTGGGCTTATAACTTGGCTTCTGAATGTCCTAGAGAGGTCAGGCTTGTTTTAGTGTACTCCAGTTAACTGCCCCCATTTCCCCAAAAAGTAATGGAGTCATTAGCACTTATGGTTTTTAAATGGCACCCAGAATTATGTTGCACGAAGCACAATTTCACATCATTCTGGGTTCATTTGTGTGAAAACAAGGTCCAATCAGGCTGAAACGTTACAGGAAGGTAGAATCTATTGAGTTGTAAGTGATCTGAACGTTTCATGATGATAGCACTTTCCTAAGGGGGTCAAACCATGTCCCAAAGGTCACCGGATCTGGTGTCAATTTAAAGAAGTAGTCCAGTTACACATTTGTGGGCTTATAACTTGGCTTCTGCATGTCCTAGAGAGATCAGGTTTGTTTTAGTGTACTCCAATCAACAGCCCCTACAACCACAAAAAGGAATGGGGTCATTAGCACTTATGGTTTGTAAATGGCACCCAGAATTATGCTGCACGAAGCACAATTTCACAACATTCTGGGTCCATTTGTGTGAAAACAAGGTCCAATCAGGCTGAAACGTTACAAGAAGGTAGAATCTATTGAGTTGTAAGTGATCTGAACGTTTCATGATTATCTCACATTCCTATAGGGGGTCAAACCATGACCCAAAGGTCACCGGGCCTGGTGTCACTTTAAAGAAGTAGTCCAGTTACACCTTTGTGAGCTAATAACTTGGCTTCTGAATATCCTAAAGAGGTCAGGTTTGTTTTAGTGTACTCCAATAGACAGCCTCTACAACCACAAAAAGGAATGGAGTCATTAGCACTTATGGTTTGTAAATGGCACCCAGAATTATGTTGCACGAAGCACAATTTCACATCATTCTGGGTTCATTTGTGTGAAAACAAGGTCCAATCAGGCTGAAACGTTACAGGAAGGTATATTCTATTGAGTTGTAAGTGATCTGAACGTTTCATGATGATAGCACATTCCTATAGGGGGTCAAACCATGTCCCAAAGGTCACCGGATCTGGTGTCAATTTAAAGAAGTAGTCCAGTTACACATTTGTGGGCTTATAACTTGGCTTCTGAATGTCCTAGAGAGATCAGGTTTGTTTTAGTATACTCCAATCAACAGCCCCTACAACCACAAAAAGGAATGGAGTCATTAGCACTTATGGTTTGTAAATGGCACCCAGATTTATGTTGCACGAAGCACAATTTCACATCATTCTGGGTTCATTTGTGTGAAAACAAGGTCCAATCAGGCTGAAACGTTACAGGAAGGTAGAATCTATTGAGTTGTAAGTGATCTGAACGTTTCATGATGATAGCACTTTCCTAAGGGGGTCAAACCATGTCCCAAAGGTCACCGGATCTGGTGTCAATTTAAAGACGTAGTCATGTACCAACATTTGTGGGCTTATAACTTGGCTTCTGAATGTCCTAGAGAGGTCAGGCTTGTTTTAGTGTACTCCAGTTAACAGCCCCCATTACCCCAAAAAGTAATGGAGTCATTAGCACTTATGGTTTTTAAATGGCACCCAGAATTATGTTGCACGAAGCACAATTTCACATCATTCTGGGTTCATTTGTGTGAAAACAAGGTCCAATCAGGCTGAAACGTTACAGGAAGGTAGAATCTATTGAGTTGTAAGTGATCTGAACGTTTCATGATGATAGCACTTTCCTAAGGGGGTCAAACCATGTCCCAAAGGTCACCGGATCTGGTGTCAATTTAAAGAAGTAGTCCAGTTACACATTTGTGGGCTTATAACTTGGCTTCTGAATGTCCTAGAGAGATCAGGTTTGTTTTAGTGTACTCCAATCAACAGCCCCTACAACCACAAAAAGGAATGGAGTCATTAGCACTTATGGTTTGTAAATGGCACCCAGAATTATGCTGCACGAAGCACAATTTCACAACATTCTGGGTCCATTTGTGTGAAAACAAGGTCGAATCAGGCTGAAACGTTACAAGAAGGTAGAATCTATTGAGTTGTAAGTGATCTGAACGTTTCATGATGATCGCATATTCCTATAGGGGGTCAAACCATGTCCCAAAGGTCACCGATCCTGGTGTCACTTTAAAGAAGTAGTCAAGTTACACCTTTGTGAGCTAATAACTTGGCTTCTGAATATCCTAAAGAGGTCAGGTTTGTTTTAGTGTACTCCAATCAACAGCCTCTACAACCACAAAAAGGAATGGAGTCATTAGCCCTTATGGTTTGTAAATGGCACCCAGAATTATGTTGCACGAAGCACAATTTCACATCATTCTGGGTCCATTTGTGTGAAAACAAGGTCCAATCAGGCTGAAACGTTACAGGAAGGTAGAATCTATTGAGTTGTAAGTGATCTGAACGTTTCATGATGATAGAAAATTCCTATAGGGGGTCAAACCATGTCCCAAAGGTCACTGGATCTGGTGTCAATTTAAAGAAGTAGTCCAGTTACACATTTGTGGGCTTATAACTTGGCTTCTGAATGTCCTAGAGAGGTCAGGCTTGTTTTAGTGTACTCCAATCAACAGCCCCTACAACCACAAAAAGGAATGGAGTCATTAGCACTTATGGTTTGTAAATGGCACCCAGAATTATGTTGCACGAAGCACAATTTCACATCATTCTGGGTTCATTTGTGTGAAAACAAGGTCCAATCAGGCTGAAACGTTACAGGAAGGTAGAATCTATTGAGTTGTAAGTGATCTGAACGTTTCATGATGATAGCACTTTCCTAAGGGGGTCAAACCATGTCCCAAAGGTCACCGGATCTGGTGTCAATTTAAAGACGTAGTCATGTACCAACATTTGTGGGCTTATAACTTGGCTTCTGAATGTCCTAGAGAGGTCAGGCTTGTTTTAGTGTACTCCAGTTAACAGCCCCCATTACCCCAAAAAGTAATGGAGTCATTAGCACTTATGGTTTTTAAATGGCACCCAGAATTATGTTGCACGAAGCACAATTTCACATCATTCTGGGTTCATTTGTGTGAAAACAAGGTCCAATCAGGCTGAAACGTTACAGGAAGGTAGAATCTATTGAGTTGTAAGTGATCTGAACGTTTCATGATGATAGCACTTTCCTAAGGGGGTCAAACCATGTCCCAAAGGTCACCGGATCTGGTGTCAATTTAAAGAAGTAGTCCAGTTACACATTTGTGGGCTTATAACTTGGCTTCTGAATGTCCTAGAGAGATCAGGTTTGTTTTAGTGTACTCCAATCAACAGCCCCTACAACCACAAAAAGGAATGGAGTCATTAGCACTTATGGTTTGTAAATGGCACCCAGAATTATGCTGCACGAAGCACAATTTCACAACATTCTGGGTCCATTTGTGTGAAAACAAGGTCGAATCAGGCTGAAACGTTACAAGAAGGTAGAATCTATTGAGTTGTAAGTGATCTGAACGTTTCATGATGATCGCATATTCCTATAGGGGGTCAAACCATGTCCCAAAGGTCACCGAGCCTGGTGTCACTTTAAAGAAGTAGTCAAGTTACACCTTTGTGAGCTAATAACTTGGCTTCTGAATATCCTAAAGAGGTCAGGTTTGTTTTAGTGTACTCCAATCAACAGCCTCTACAACCACAAAAAGGAATGGAGTCATTAGCCCTTATGGTTTGTAAATGGCACCCAGAATTATGTTGCACGAAGCACAATTTCACATCATTCTGGGTCCATTTGTGTGAAAACAAGGTCCAATCAGGCTGAAACGTTACAGGAAGGTAGAATCTATTGAGTTGTAAGTGATCTGAACGTTTCATGATGATAGAAAATTCCTATAGGGGGTCAAACCATGTCCCAAAGGTCACTGGATCTGGTGTCAATTTAAAGAAGTAGTCCAGTTACACATTTGTGGGCTTATAACTTGGCTTCTGAATGTCCTAGAGAGGTCAGGCTTGTTTTAGTGTACTCCAATCAACAGCCCCTACAACCACAAAAAGGAATGGAGTCATTAGCACTTATGGTTTGTAAATGGCACCCAGAATTATGTTGCACGAAGCACAATTTCACATCATTCTGGGTTCATTTGTGTGAAAACAAGGTCCAATCAGGCTGAAACGTTACAGGAAGGTAGAATCTATTGAGTTGTAAGTGATCTGAACGTTTCATGATGATAGCACTTTCCTAAGGGGGTCAAACCATGTCCCAAAGGTCACCGGATCTGGTGTCAATTTAAAGAAGTAGTCCAGTTACACATTTGTGAGCTTATAACTTGGCTTCTGAATTTCCTAGAGAGATCAGGTTTGTTTTAGTGTACTCCAATCAACAGCCCCTACAACCACAAAAAGGAAGGGAGTCATTAGCACTTATGGTTTGTAAACGGCAGCCAGATTTATGTTGCACGAAGCACAATTTCACATCATTCTCGGTCCATTTGTGTGAAAACAAGGTCCAATCAGGCTGAAACGTTACAAGAAGGTAGAATCTATTGAGTTGTAAGTGATCTGAACGTTTCATGATGATAGCACTTTCCTAAGGGGGTCAAACCATGTCCCAAAGGTCACCGGGCCTGGTGTCACTTTAAAGAAGTAGTCCAGTTACAACTTTGTGGGCTTGTAACTTGGCTTCTGAATATCCTAAAGAGGTCAGGTTTGTTTTAGTGTACTCCAATCAACAGCCCCTACAACCACAAAAAGGACTGGAGTCATTAGCACTTATGGTTTTTAAATGGCACCCAGAATTATGTTGCACGAAGCACAATTTCACATCATTCTGGGTTCATTTGTGTGAAAACAAGGTCCAATCAGGCTGAAACGTTACAGGAAGGTAGAATCTATTGAGTTGTAAGTGATTTGAACGTTTCATGATGATCGCACTTTCCTAAGGGGGTCAAACCATGTCCCAAAGGTCACCGGATCTGGTGTCAATTTAAAGAAGTAGTCCAGTTAAACATTTGTGGGCTTATAACTTGGCTTCTGAATGTCCTAGAGAGATCAGGTTTGTTTTAGTGTACTCCAATCAACAGCCCCTACAAACCACAAAAAGGAATGGAGTCATTAGCACTTATGGTTTGTAAATGGCACCCAGAATTATGCTGCACGAAGCACAATTTCACAACATTCTGGGTCCATTTGTGTGAAAACAAGGTCCAATCAGGCTGAAACGTTACAGGAAGGTAGAATCTATTGAGTTGTAAGTGATCTGAACGTTTCATGATGATAGCAAATTCCTATAGGGGGTCAAACCATGTCCCAAAGGTCACCGGATCTGGTGTCAATTTAAAGAAGTAGTCCAGTTACACATTTGTGGGCTTATAACTTGGCTTCTGAATGTCCTAGAGAGGTCAGGCTTGTTTTAGTGTACTCCAATCAACAGCCCCTACAACCACAAAAAGGAATGGAGTCATTAGCACTTATGGTTTGTAAATGGCATCCAGAATTATGTTGTACGAAGCAGAATTTCAAATCATTCGGGGTCCATTTGTGTGAAAACAAGGTCCAATCAGGCTGAAACGTTACAGGAAGGTAGAATCTATTGAGTTGTAAGTGATCTGAACGTTTCATGCATATAGCACTTTCCTAAGGAGGTCAAACTATGTCCCAAATGTCACCAGATCTGGTGTCAATTTAAAGAAGTAGTCCAGTTACACATTTGTGGGCTTATAACTTGGCTTCTGAATGTCCTAGAGAGATCAGGTTTAATTTAGTGTACTCCAATAAACAGCCCCTACAACCACAAAAAGGAATGGAGTCATTAGCACTTATGGTTTTTAAATGGCACCCAGAATTATGTTGCACGAAGCACAATTTCACATCATTCTGGGTTCATTTGTGTGAAAACAAGGTCCAATCAGGCTGAAACGTTACAGGATGGTAGAATCTATTGAGTTGTAAGTGATCTGAACGTTTCATGATGATAGCACTTTCCTAAGGGGGTCAAACCATGTCCCAAAGGTCATCGGATCTGGTGTCAATTTAAAGTAGTCCAGTTACACATTTGTGGGCTTATAACTTGGCTTCTGAATGTCCTAGAGAGGTCAGGCTTGTTTTAGTGTACTCCAATTAACAGCCCCTACAACCACAAAAAAGAATGGAGTCATTAGCACTTATGGTTTGTAAATGGCACCCAGAATTATGTTGCACGAAGCACAATTTCACATCATTCTGGGTTTATTTGTGTGAAAACAAGGTCCAATCAGGCTGAAACGTTACAGGAAGGTAGAATCTATTGAGTTGTAAGTGATCTGAACGTTTCATGATGATAGCACTTTCCTAAGGGGGTCAAACCATGTCCCAAAGGTCACCGGATCTGGTGTCAATTTAAAGAAGTAGTCCAGTTACACATTTGTGGGCTTATAACTTGGTTTCTGAATGTCCTAGAGAGATCAGGTTTGTTTTAGTATACTCCAATCAACAGCCCCTACAACCACAAAAATGAATGGAGTCATTAGCACTTATGGTTTTTAAATGGCACCCAGAATGATGTTGCACGAAGCCTAATTTCACATCATTCTGGGTTCATTTGTGTGAAAACAAGGTCCAATCAGGCTGAAACGTTACAGGAAGGTAGAATCTATTGAGTTGTAAGTGATCTGAACGTTTCATGATGATAGCACTTTCCTAAGGGGGTCAAATCATGTCCCAAAGGTCACCGGATCTGGTGTCAATTTAAAGAAGTAGTCCAGTTACACATTTGTGGGCTTATAACTTGGCTTCTGAATGTCCTAGAGCGATCAGGTTTGTTTTAGAGTACTCCAATCAACAGCCCCTACAACCACAAAAAGGAATGGAGTCATTAGCACTTATGGTTTGTAAATGGCACCCAGAATTATGTTGCACGAAGCACAATTTCACATCATTCTGGGTTCATTTGTGTGAAAACAAGGTCCAATCAGGCTGAAACGTTACAGGAAGGTAGAATCTATTGAGTTGTAAGTGATCTGAACGTTTCATGATGATAGCACTTTCCTAAGGGGGTCAAACCATGTCCCAAAAGTCACCGGATCTGGTGTCAATTTAAAGAAGTAGTCCAGTTACACATTTGTGGGCTTATAACTTGGCTTCTGAATGTCCTAGAGAGATCAGGTTTGTTTTAGTATACTCCAATCAACAGCCCCTACAACCACAAAAAGGAATGGAGTCATTAGCACTTATGGTTTGTAAATGGCACCCAGATTTATGTTGCACGAAGCACAATTTCACATCATTCTGGGTTCATTTGTGTGAAAACAAGGTCCAATCAGGCTGAAACGTTACAGGAAGGTAGAATCTATTGACTTGTAAGTGATCTGAACGTTTCATGATGATAGCACTTTCCTAAGGGGGTCAAACCATGTCCCAAAGGTCACCAGATCTGGTGTCAATTTAAAGACGTAGTCATGTACCAACATTTGTGGGCTTATAACTTGGCTTCTGAATGTCCTAGAGAGGTCAGGCTTGTTTTAGTGTACTCCAGTTAACAGCCCCCATTACCCCAAAAATTAATGGAGTCATTAGCACTTATGGTTTTTAAATGGCACCCAGAATTATGTTGCACGAAGCACAATTTCACATCATTCTGGGTTCATTTGTGTGAAAACAAGGTCCAATCAGGCTGAAACGTTACAGGAAGGTAGAATCTATTGAGTTGTAAGTGATCTGAACGTTTCATGATGATAGCACTTTCCTAAGGGGGTCAAACCATGTCCCAAAGGTCACCGGATCTGGTGTCAATTTAAAGAAGTAGTCCAGTTACACATTTGTGGGCTTATAACTTGGCTTCTGAATGTCCTAGAGAGATCAGGTTTGTTTTAGTGTACTCCAATCAACAGCCCCTACAACCACAAAAAGGAATGGAGTCATTAGCACTTATGGTTTGTAAATGGCACCCAGAATTATGCTGCACGAAGCACAATTTCACAACATTCTGGGTCCATTTGTGTGAAAACAAGGTCGAATCAGGCTGAAACGTTACAAGAAGGTAGAATCTATTGAGTTGTAAGTGATCTGAACGTTTCATGATGATCGCATATTCCTATAGGGGGTCAAACCATGTCCCAAAGGTCACCGAGCCTGGTGTCACTTTAAAGAAGTAGTCCAGTTACACCTTTGTGAGCTAATAACTTGGCTTCTGAATATCCTAAAGAGGTCAGGTTTGTTTTAGTGTACTCCAATCAACAGCCTCTACAACCACAAAAAGGAATGGAGTCATTAGCCCTTATGGTTTGTAAATGGCACCCAGAATTATGTTGCACGAAGCACAATTTCACATCATTCTGGGTCCATTTGTGTGAAAACAAGGTCCAATCAGGCTGAAACGTTACAGGAAGGTAGAATCTATTGAGTTGTAAGTGATCTGAACGTTTCATGATGATAGAAAATTCCTATAGGGGGTCAAACCATGTCCCAAAGGTCACTGGATCTGGTGTCAATTTAAAGAAGTAGTCCAGTTACACATTTGTGGGCTTATAACTTGGCTTCTGAATGTCCTAGAGAGGTCAGGCTTGTTTTAGTGTACTCCAATCAACAGCCCCTACAACCACAAAAAGGAATGGAGTCATTAGCACTTATGGTTTGTAAATGGCACCCAGAATTATGTTGCACGAAGCACAATTTCACATCATTCTGGGTCCATTTGTGTGTAAACAAGGTCCAATCAGGCTGAAACGCTACAAGAAGGTAGAATCTATTGAGTTGTAAGTGATCTGAACGTTTCATGATGATCGCACTTTCCTATAGGGGGTCAAACCATTTCCAATAAGGTCACCGGGCCTGGTGTCACTTTAAAGAAGTAGTCCAGTTACACCTTTGTGGGCTTATAACTTGGCTTCTGAATATCTTAAAGAGGTCAGGTTTGTTTTAGTGTACTCCAATCAACAGCCTCTACAACCACAAAAAGGAATGGAGTCATTAGCACTTATGGTTTTTAAATGGCACCCAGAATTATGTTGCACGAAGCACAATTTCACATCATTCTGGGTTCATTTGTGTGAAAACAAGGTCCAATCAGGCTGAAACGTTACAGGAAGGTAGAATCTATTGAGTTGTAAGTGATCTGAACGTTTCATGATGATAGCACTTTCCTAAGGGGGTAAAACCATGTCCCAAAGGTCACCGGATCTGGTGTCAATTTAAAGAAGTAGTCCAGTTAAACATTTGTGGGCTTATAACTTGGCTTCTGAATGTCCTAGAGAGATCAGGTTTGTTTTAGTGTACTCCAATCAACAGCCCCTACAAACCACAAAAAGGAATGGAGTCATTAGCACTTATGGTTTGTAAATGGCACCCAGAATTATGCTGCACGAAGCACAATTTCACAACATTCTGGGTCCATTTGTGTGAAAACAAGGTCCAATCAGGCTGAAACATTACAAGAAGGTAGAATCTATTGAGTTGTAAGTGATCTGAACGTTTCATGATGATCGCATATTCCTATAGGGGGTCAAACCATGTCCCAAAGGTCACCGAGCCTGGTGTCACTTTAAAGAAGTAGTCCAGTTACACCTTTGTGAGCTAATAACTTGGCTTCTGAATATCCTAAAGAGGCCAGGTTTGTTTTAGTGTACTCCAATCAACAGCCTCTACAACCACAAAAAGGAATGGAGTCATTAGCCCTTATGGTTTGTAAATGGCACCCAGAATTATGTTGCACGAAGCACAATTTCACATCATTCTGGGTCCATTTGTGTGAAAACAAGGTCCAATCAGGCTGAAACGTTACAGGAAGGTAGAATCTATTGAGTTGTAAGGGATCTGAACGTTTCATGATGATAGCAAATTCCTATAGGGGGTCAAACCATGTCCCAAAGGTCACCGGATCTGGTGTCAATTTAAAGAAGTAGTCCAGTTACACATTTGTGGGCTTATAACTTGGCTTCTGAATGTCCTAGAGAGGTCAGGCTTGTTTTAGTGTACTCCAATCAACAGCCCCTACAACCATAAAAAGGAATTGAGTCATTTGCACTTATGGTTTGTAAATGGCATCCAGAATTATGTTGTACGAAGCAGAATTTCAAATCATTCGGGGTCCATTTGTGTGAAAACAAGGTCCAATCAGGCTGAAACGTTACAGGAAGGTAGAATCTATTGAGTTGTAACTGATCTGAACGTTTCATGCATATAGCACTTTCCTAAGGAGGTCAAACTATGTCCCAAATGTCACCAGATCTGGTGTCAATTTAAAGAAGTAGTCCAGTTACACATTTGTGGGCTTATAACTTGGCTTCTGAATGTCCTAGAGAGATCAGGTTTAATTTAGTGTACTCCAATAAACAGCCCCTACAACCACAAAAAGGAATGGAGTCATTAGCACTTATGGTTTTTAAATGGCACCCAGAATTATGTTGCACGAAGCACAATTTCACATCATTCTGGGTTCATTTGTGTGAAAACAAGGTCCAATCAGGCTGAAACGTTACAGGAAGGTAGAATCTATTGAGTTGTAAGTGATCTGAACGTTTCATGATGATAGCACTTTCCTAAGGGGGTCAAACCATGTCCCAAAGGTCATCGGATCTGGTGTCATTTTAAAGTAGTCCAGTTACACATTTGTGGGCTTATAACTTGGCTTCTGAATGTCCTAGAGAGGTCAGGCTTGTTTTAGTGTACTCCAATTAACAGCCCCTACAACCACAAAAAAGAATGGAGTCATTAGCACTTATGGTTTGTAAATGGCACCCAGAATTATGTTGCACGAAGCACAATTTCACATCATTCTGGGTTTATTTGTGTGAAAACAAGGTCCAATCAGGCTGAAACGTTACAGGAAGGTAGACTCTATTGAGTTGTAAGTGATCTGAACGTTTCATGATGATAGCACTTTCCTAAGGGGGTCAAACCATGTCCCAAAGGTCACCGGATCTGGTGTCAATTTAAAGAAGTAGTCCAGTTACACATTTGTGGGCTTATAACTTGGCTTCTGAATGTCCTAGAGAGATCAGGTTTGTTTTAGTGTACTCCAATCAACAGCCCCTACAACCACAAAAAGGAATGGAGTCATTAGCACTTATGGTTTGTAAATGGCACCCAGAATTATGCTGCACGAAGCACAATTTCACAACATTCTGGGTCCATTTGTGTGAAAACAAGGTCCAATCAGGCTGAAACGTTACAAGAAGGTAGAATCTATTGAGTTGTAAGTGATCTGAACGTTTCATGATGATCGCACATTCCTATAGGGGGTCAAACCATGACCCAATGGTCACTGGGCCTGGTGTCACTTTAAAGAAGTAGTCCAGTTACACCTTTGTGAGCTAATAACTTGGCTTCTGAATATCCTAAAGAGGTCAGGTTTGTTTTAGTGTACTCCAATAGACAGCCTCTACAACCACAAAAAGGAATGGAGTCATTAGCACTTATGGTTTGTAAATGGCACCCAGAATTATGTTGCACGAAGCACAATTTCACATCATTCTGGGTCCATTTGTGTGAAAACAAGGTCCAATCAGGCTGAAACGTTACAGGAAGGTAGATTCTATTGAGTTGTAAGTGATCTCAACGTTTCATGATGATAGCAAATTCCTATAGGGGGTCAAACCATGTCCCAAAGGTCACCGGATCTGGTGTCAATTTAAAGAAGTAGTCCAGTTACACATTTGTGGGCTTATAACTTGGCTTCTGAATGTCCTAGAGAGGTCAGGCTTGTTTAAGTGTACTCCAATCAACAGCCCCTACAACCACAAAAAGGAATTGAGTCATTAGCACTTATGGTTTGTAAATGGCATCCAGAATTATGTTGTACGAAGCAGAATTTCAAATCATTCGGGGTCCATTTGTGTGAAAACAAGGTCCAATCAGGCTGAAACGTTACAGGAAGGTAGAATCTATTGAGTTGTAAGTGATCTGAACGTTTCATGCATATAGCACTTTCCTAAGGAGGTCAAACTATGTCCCAAATGTCACCAGATCTGGTGTCAATTTAAAGAAGTAGTCCAGTTACACATTTGTGGGCTTATAACTTGGCTTCTGAATGTCCTAGAGAGATCAGGTTTAATTTAGTGTACTCCAATAAACAGCCCCTACAACCACAAAAAGGAATGGAATCATTAGCACTTATGGTTTTTAAATGGCACCCAGAATTATGTTGCACGAAGCACAATTTCACATCATTCTGGGTTTATTTGTGTGAAAACAAGGTCCAATCAGGCTGAAACGTTACAGGAAGGTAGAATCTATTGAGTTGTAAGTGATCTGAACGTTTCATGATGATAGCACTTTCCTAAGGGGGTCAAACCATGTCCCAAAGGTCACCGGATCTGGTGTCAATTTAAAGAAGTAGTCCAGTTACACATTTGTGGGCTTATAACTTGGCTTCTGAATGTCCTAGAGAGATCAGGTTTGTTTTAGTGTACTCCAATCAACAGCCCCTACAACCACAAAAAGGAATGGAGTCATTAGCACTTATGGTTTGTAAATGGCACCCAGAATTATGCTGCACGAAGCACAATTTCACAACATTCTGGGTCCATTTGTGTGAAAACAAGGTCCAATCAGGCTGAAACGTTACAAGAAGGTAGAATCTATTGAGTTGTAAGTGATCTGAACGTTTCATGATGATCGCACATTCCTATAGGGGGTCAAACCATGACCCAAAGGTCACTGGGCCTGGTGTCACTTTAAAGAAGTAGTCCAGTTACACCTTTGTGAGCTAATAACTTGGCTTCTGAATATCCTAAAGAGGTCAGGTTTGTTTTAGTGTACTCCAATAGACAGCCTCTACAACCACAAAAAGGAATGGAGTCATTAGCACTTATGGTTTGTAAATGGCACCCAGAATTATGTTGCACGAAGCACAATTTCACATCATTCTGGGTCCATTTGTGTGAAAACAAGGTCCAATCAGGCTGAAACGTTACAGGAAGGTAGATTCTATTGAGTTGTAAGTGATCTGAACGTTTCATGATGATAGCACATTCCTATAGGGGGTCAAACCATGTCCCAAAGGTCACCGGATCTGGTGTCAATTTAAAGAAGTAGTCCAGTTACACATTTGTGGGCTTATAACTTGGCTTCTGAATGTCCTAGAGAGATCAGGTTTTTTTTAGTATACTCCAATCAACAGCCCCTACAACCACAAAAAGGAATGGAGTCATTAGCACTTATGGTTTGTAAATGGCACCCAGAATGATGTTGCACGAAGCACAATTTCACATCATTCTGGGTTCATTTGTGTGAAAACAAGGTCCAATCAGGCTGAAACGTTACAGGAAGGTAGAATCTATTGAGTTGTAAGTGATCTGAACGTTTCATGATGATAGCACTTTCCTAAGGGGGTCAAATCATGTCCCAAAGGTCACCGGATCTGGTGTCAATTTAAAGAAGTAGTCCAGTTACACATTTGTGGGCTTATAACTTGGCTTCTGAATGTCCTAGAGCGATCAGGTTTGTTTTAGAGTACTCCAATCAACAGCCCCTACAACCACAAAAAGGAATGGAGTCATTAGCACTTATGGTTTGTAAATGGCACCCAGAATTATGTTGCACGAAGCACAATTTCACATCATTCTGGGTTCATTTGTGTGAAAACAAGGTCCAATCAGGCTGAAACGTTACAGGAAGGTAGAATCTATTGAGTTGTAAGTGATCTGAACGTTTCATGATGATAGCACTTTCCTAAGGGGGTCAAACCATGTCCCAAAGGTCACCGGGCCTGGTGTCACTTTAAAGAAGTAGTCCAGTTACAACTTTGTGGGCTTATAACTTGGCTTCTGAATGTCCTAGAGAGATCAGGTTTGTTTTAGTGTACTCCAATCAACAGCCCCTACAAACCACAAAAAGGAATGGAGTCATTAGCACTTATGGTTTGTAAATGGCACCCAGAATTATGCTGCACGAAGCACAATTTCACAACATTCTGGGTCCATTTGTGTGAAAACAAGGTCCAATCAGGCTGAAACATTACAAGAAGGTAGAATCTATTGAGTTGTAAGTGATCTGAACGTTTCATGATGATCGCATATTCCTATAGGGGGTCAAACCATGTCCCAAAGGTCACCGAGCCTGGTGTCACTTTAAAGAAGTAGTCCAGTTACACCTTTGTGAGCTAATAACTTGGCTTCTGAATATCCTAAAGAGGCCAGGTTTGTTTTAGTGTACTCCAATCAACAGCCTCTACAACCACAAAAAGGAATGGAGTCATTAGCCCTTATGGTTTGTAAATGGCACCCAGAATTATGTTGCACGAAGCACAATTTCACATCATTCTGGGTCCATTTGTGTGAAAACAAGGTCCAATCAGGCTGAAACGTTACAGGAAGGTAGAATCTATTGAGTTGTAAGTGATCTGAACGTTTCATGATGATAGCAAATTCCTATAGGGGGTCAAACCATGTCCCAAAGGTCACCGGATCTGGTGTCAATTTAAAGAAGTAGTCCAGTTACACATTTGTGGGCTTATAACTTGGCTTCTGAATGTCCTAGAGAGGTCAGGCTTGTTTTAGTGTACTCCAATCAACAGCCCCTACAACCACAAAAAGGAATTGAGTCATTAGCACTTATGGTTTGTAAATGGCATCCAGAATTATGTTGTACGAAGCAGAATTTCAAATCATTCGGGGTCCATTTGTGTGAAAACAAGGTCCAATCAGGCTGAAACGTTACAGGAAGGTAGAATCTATTGAGTTGTAACTGATCTGAACGTTTCATGCATATAGCACTTTCCTAAGGAGGTCAAACTATGTCCCAAATGTCACCAGATCTGGTGTCAATTTAAAGAAGTAGTCCAGTTACACATTTGTGGGCTTATAACTTGGCTTCTGAATGTCCTAGAGAGATCAGGTTTAATTTAGTGTACTCCAATAAACAGCCCCTACAACCACAAAAAGGAATGGAGTCATTAGCACTTATGGTTTTTAAATGGCACCCAGAATTATGTTGCACGAAGCACAATTTCACATCATTCTGGGTTCATTTGTGTGAAAACAAGGTCCAATCAGGCTGAAACGTTACAGGAAGGTAGAATCTATTGAGTTGTAAGTGATCTGAACGTTTCATGATGATAGCACTTTCCTAAGGGGGTCAAACCATGTCCCAAAGGTCATCGGATCTGGTGTCATTTTAAAGTAGTCCAGTTACACATTTGTGGGCTTATAACTTGGCTTCTGAATGTCCTAGAGAGGTCAGGCTTGTTTTAGTGTACTCCAATTAACAGCCCCTACAACCACAAAAAAGAATGGAGTCATTAGCACTTATGGTTTGTAAATGGCACCCAGAATTATGTTGCACGAAGCACAATTTCACATAATTCTGGGTTTATTTGTGTGAAAACAAGGTCCAATCAGGCTGAAACGTTACAGGAAGGTAGACTCTATTGAGTTGTAAGTGATCTGAACGTTTCATGATGATAGCACTTTCCTAAGGGGGTCAAACCATGTCCCAAAGGTCACCGGATCTGGTGTCAATTTAAAGAAGTAGTCCAGTTACACATTTGTGGGCTTATAACTTGGCTTCTGAATGTCCTAGAGAGATCAGGTTTGTTTTAGTGTACTCCAATCAACAGCCCCTACAACCACAAAAAGGAATGGAGTCATTAGCACTTATGGTTTGTAAATGGCACCCAGAATTATGCTGCACGAAGCACAATTTCACAACATTCTGGGTCCATTTGTGTGAAAACAAGGTCCAATCAGGCTGAAACGTTACAAGAAGGTAGAATCTATTGAGTTGTAAGTGATCTGAACGTTTCATGATGATCGCACATTCCTATAGGGGGTCAAACCATGACCCAAAGGTCACTGGGCCTGGTGTCACTTTAAAGAAGTAGTCCAGTTACACCTTTGTGAGCTAATAACTTGGCTTCTGAATATCCTAAAGAGGTCAGGTTTGTTTTAGTGTACTCCAATAGACAGCCTCTACAACCACAAAAAGGAATGGAGTCATTAGCACTTATGGTTTGTAAATGGCACCCAGAATTATGTTGCACGAAGCACAATTTCACATCATTCTGGGTCCATTTGTGTGAAAACAAGGTCCAATCAGGCTGAAACGTTACAGGAAGGTAGATTCTATTGAGTTGTAAGTGATCTCAACGTTTCATGATGATAGCAAATTCCTATAGGGGGTCAAACCATGTCCCAAAGGTCACCGGATCTGGTGTCAATTTAAAGAAGTAGTCCAGTTACACATTTGTGGGCTTATAACTTGGCTTCTGAATGTCCTAGAGAGGTCAGGCTTGTTTAAGTGTACTCCAATCAACAGCCCCTACAACCACAAAAAGTAATTGAGTCATTAGCACTTATGGTTTGTAAATGGCATCCAGAATTATGTTGTACTAAGCAGAATTTCAAATCATTCGGGGTCCATTTGTGTGAAAACAAGGTCCAATCAGGCTGAAACGTTACAGGAAGGTAGAATCTATTGAGTTGTAAGTGATCTGAACGTTTCATGCATATAGCACTTTCCTAAGGAGGTCAAACTATGTCCCAAATGTCACCAGATCTGGTGTCAATTTAAAGAAGTAGTCCAGTTACACATTTGTGGGCTTATAACTTGGCTTCTGAATGTCCTAGAGAGATCAGGTTTAATTTAGTGTACTCCAATAAACAGCCCCTACAACCACAAAAAGGAATGGAATCATTAGCACTTATGGTTTTTAAATGGCACCCAGAATTATGTTGCACGAAGCACAATTTCACATCATTCTGGGTTTATTTGTGTGAAAACAAGGTCCAATCAGGCTGAAACGTTACAGGAAGGTAGAATCTATTGAGTTGTAAGTGATCTGAACGTTTCATGATGATAGCACTTTCCTAAGGGGGTCAAACCATGTCCCAAAGGTCACCGGATCTGGTGTCAATTTAAAGAAGTAGTCCAGTTACACATTTGTGGGCTTATAACTTGGCTTCTGAATGTCCTAGAGAGATCAGGTTTGTTTTAGTGTACTCCAATCAACAGCCCCTACAACCACAAAAAGGAATGGAGTCATTAGCACTTATGGTTTGTAAATGGCACCCAGAATTATGCTGCACGAAGCACAATTTCACAACATTCTGGGTCCATTTGTGTGAAAACAAGGTCCAATCAGGCTGAAACGTTACAAGAAGGTAGAATCTATTGAGTTGTAAGTGATCTGAACGTTTCATGATGATCGCACATTCCTATAGGGGGTCAAACCATGACCCAAAGGTCACTGGGCCTGGTGTCACTTTAAAGAAGTAGTCCAGTTACACCTTTGTGAGCTAATAACTTGGCTTCTGAATATCCTAAAGAGGTCAGGTTTGTTTTAGTGTACTCCAATAGACAGCCTCTACAACCACAAAAAGGAATGGAGTCATTAGCACTTATGGTTTGTAAATGGCACCCAGAATTATGTTGCACGAAGCACAATTTCACATCATTCTGGGTCCATTTGTGTGAAAACAAGGTCCAATCAGGCTGAAACGTTACAGGAAGGTAGATTCTATTGAGTTGTAAGTGATCTGAACGTTTCATGATGATAGCACATTCCTATAGGGGGTCAAACCATGTCCCAAAGGTCACCGGATCTGGTGTCAATTTAAAGAAGTAGTCCAGTTACACATTTGTGGGCTTATAACTTGGCTTCTGAATGTCCTAGAGAGATCAGGTTTTTTTTTAGTATACTCCAATCAACAGCCCCTACAACCACAAAAAGGAATGGAGTCATTAGCACTTATGGTTTGTAAATGGCACCCAGAATGATGTTGCACGAAGCACAATTTCACATCATTCTGGGTTCATTTGTGTGAAAACAAGGTCCAATCAGGCTGAAACGTTACAGGAAGGTAGAATCTATTGAGTTGTAAGTGATCTGAACGTTTCATGATGATAGCACTTTCCTAAGGGGGTCAAATCATGTCCCAAAGGTCACCGGATCTGGTGTCAATTTAAAGAAGTAGTCCAGTTACACATTTGTGGGCTTATAACTTGGCTTCTGAATGTCCTAGAGCGATCAGGTTTGTTTTAGAGTACTCCAATCAACAGCCCCTACAACCACAAAAAGGAATGGAGTCATTAGCACTTATGGTTTGTAAATGGCACCCAGAATTATGTTGCACGAAGCACAATTTCACATCATTCTGGGTTCATTTGTGTGAAAACAAGGTCCAATCAGGCTGAAACGTTACAGGAAGGTAGAATCTATTGAGTTGTAAGTGATCTGAACGTTTCATGATGATAGCACTTTCCTAAGGGGGTCAAACCATGTCCCAAAGGTCACCGGGCCTGGTGTCACTTTAAAGAAGTAGTCCAGTTACAACTTTGTGGGCTTATAACTTGGCTTCTGAATGTCCTAGAGAGATCAGGTTTGTTTTAGTGTACTCCAATCAACAGCCCCTACAAACCACAAAAAGGAATGGAGTCATTAGCACTTATGGTTTGTAAATGGCACCCAGAATTATGCTGCACGAAGCACAATTTCACAACATTCTGGGTCCATTTGTGTGAAAACAAGGTCCAATCAGGCTGAAACATTACAAGAAGGTAGAATCTATTGAGTTGTAAGTGATCTGAACGTTTCATGATGATCGCATATTCCTATAGGGGGTCAAACCATGTCCCAAAGGTCACCGAGCCTGGTGTCACTTTAAAGAAGTAGTCCAGTTACACCTTTGTGAGCTAATAACTTGGCTTCTGAATATCCTAAAGAGGCCAGGTTTGTTTTAGTGTACTCCAATCAACAGCCTCTACAACCACAAAAAGGAATGGAGTCATTAGCCCTTATGGTTTGTAAATGGCACCCAGAATTATATTGCACGAAGCACAATTTCACATCATTCTGGGTCCATTTGTGTGAAAACAAGGTCCAATCAAGCTGAAACGTTACAGGAAGGTAGAATCTATTGAGTTGTAAGTGATCTGAACGTTTCATGATGATAGCAAATTCCTATAGGGGGTCAAACCATGTCCCAAAGGTCACCGGATCTGGTGTCAATTTAAAGAAGTAGTCCAGTTACACATTTGTGGGCTTATAACTTGGCTTCTGAATGTCCTAGAGAGGTCAGGCTTGTTTTAGTGTACTCCAATCAACAGCCCCTACAACCACAAAAAGGAATTGAGTCATTAGCACTTATGGTTTGTAAATGGCATCCAGAATTATGTTGTACGAAGCAGAATTTCAAATCATTCGGGGTCCATTTGTGTGAAAACAAGGTCCAATCAGGCTGAAACGTTACAGGAAGGTAGAATCTATTGAGTTGTAAGTGATCTGAACGTTTCATGCATATAGCACTTTCCTAAGGAGGTCAAACTATGTCCCAAATGTCACCAGATCTGGTGTCAATTTAAAGAAGTAGTCCAGTTACACATTTGTGGGCTTATAACTTGGCTTCTGAATGTCCTAGAGAGATCAGGTTTAATTTAGTGTACTCCAATAAACAGCCCCTACAACCACAAAAAGGAATGGAGTCATTAGCACTTATGGTTTGTAAATGGCACCCAGAATTATGTTGCACGAAGCACAATTTCACATCATTCTGGGTTCATTTGTGTGAAAACAAGGTCCAATCAGGCTGAAACGTTACAGGAAGGTAGAATCTATTGAGTTGTAAGTGATCTGAACGTTTCATGATGATAGCACTTTCCTAAGGGGGTCAAACCATGTCCCAAAGGTCATCGGATCTGGTGTCATTTTAAAGTAGTCCAGTTACACATTTGTGGGCTTATAACTTGGCTTCTGAATGTCCTAGAGAGGTCAGGCTTGTTTTAGTGTACTCCAATTAACAGCCCCTACAACAACAAAAAAGAATGGAGTCATTAGCACTTATGGTTTGTAAATGGCACCCAGAATTATGTTGCACGAAGCACAATTTCACATCATTCTGGGTTTATTTGTGTGAAAACAAGGTCCAATCAGGCTGAAACGTTACAGGAAGGTAGAATCTATTGAGTTGGAAGTGATCTGAACGTTTCATGATGATAGCACTTTCCTAAGGGGGTCAAACCATGTCCCAAAGGTCACCGGATCTGGTGTCAATTTAAAGAAGTAGTCCAGTTACACATTTGTGGGCTTATAACTTGGCTTCTGAATGTCCTAGAGAGATCAGGTTTGTTTTAGTGTACTCCAATCAACAGCCCCTACAACCACAAAAAGGAATGGAGTCATTAGCACTTATGGTTTGTAAATGGCACCCAGAATTATGCTGCACGAAGCACAATTTCACAACATTCTGGGTCCATTTGTGTGAAAACAAGGTCCAATCAGGCTGAAACGTTACAGGAAGGTAGAATCTATTGAGTTGTAAGTGATCTGAACGTTTCATGATGATAGCACTTTCCTAAGGGGGTCAAACCATGACCCAAAGGTCACTGGGCCTGGTGTCACTTTAAAGAAGTAGTCCAGTTACACATTTGTGGGCTTATAACTTGGCTTCTGCATGTCCTAGAGAGATCAGGTTTGTTTTAGTGTACTCCAATCAACAGCCCCTACAACCACAAAAAGGAATGGGGTCATTAGCACTTATGGTTTGTAAATGGCACCCAGAATTATGCTGCACGAAGCACAATTTCACAACATTCTGGGCCCATTTGTGTGAAAACAAGGTCCAATCAGGCTGAAACGTTACAAGAAGGTAGAATCTATTGAGTTGTAAGTGATCTGAACGTTTCATGATGATAGCACTTTCCTAAGGGGGTCAAACCATGTCCCAAAGGTCACCGGATCTGGTTTCAATTTAAAGAAGTAGTCCAGTTACACATTTGTGGGCTTATAACTTGGCTTCTGAATGTCCTAGAGAGATCAGGTTTGTTTTAGTATACTCCAATAAACAGCCCCTACAACCACAAAAAGGAATGGAGTCATTAGCACTTATGGTTTGTAAATGGCACCCAGAATTATGTTGCACGAAGCACAATTTCACATCATTCTGGGTTCATTTGTGTGAAAACAAGGTCCAATCAGGCTGAAACGTTACAGGAAGGTAGAATCTATTGAGTTGTAAGTGATCTGAACGTTTCATGATGATAGCACTTTCCTAAGGGGGTCAAACCATGTCCCAAAGGTCACCGGGCCTGGTGTCACTTTAAAGAAGTAGTCCAGTTACAACTTTGTGGGCTTATAACTTGGCTTCTGAATGTCCTAGAGAGATCAGGTTTGTTTTAGTGTACTCCAATAAACAGCCCCTACAAACCACAAAAAGGAATGGAGTCATTAGCACTTATGGTTTGTAAATGGCACCCAGAATTATGCTGCACGAAGCATAATTTCACAACATTCTGGGTCCATTTGTGTGAAAACAAGGTCCAATCAGGCTGAAACATTACAAGAAGGTAGAATCTATTGAGTTGTAAGTGATCTGAACGTTTCATGATGATCGCATATTCCTATAGGGGGTCAAACCATGTCCCAAAGGTCACCGAGCCTGGTGTCACTTTAAAGAAGTAGTCCAGTTACACCTTTGTGAGCTAATAACTTGGCTTCTGAATATCCTAAAGAGGCCAGGTTTGTTTTAGTGTACTCCAATCAACAGCCTCTACAACCACAAAAAGGAATGGAGTCATTAGCCCTTATGGTTTGTAAATGGCACCCAGAATTATGTTGCACGAAGCACAATTTCACATCATTCTGGGTCCATTTGTGTGAAAACAAGGTCCAATCAGGCTGAAACGTTACAGGAAGGTAGAATCTATTGAGTTGTAAGTGATCTGAACGTTTCATGATGATAGCAAATTCCTATAGGGGGTCAAACCATGTCCCAAAGGTCACCGGATCTGGTGTCAATTTAAAGAAGTAGTCCAGTTACACATTTGTGGGCTTATAACTTGGCTTCTGAATGTCCTAGAGAGGTCAGGCTCTTTTTAGTGTACTCCAATCAACAGCCCCTACAACCACAAAAAGGAATTGAGTCATTAGCACTTATGGTTTGTAAATGGCATCCAGAATTATGTTGTACGAAGCAGAATTTCAAATCATTCGGGGTCCATTTGTGTGAAAACAAGGTCCAATCAGGCTGAAACGTTACAGGAAGGTAGAATCTATTGAGTTGTAAGTGATCTGAACGTTTCATGCATATAGCACTTTCCTAAGGAGGTCAAACTATGTCCCAAATGTCACCAGATCTGGTGTCAATTTAAAGAAGTAGTCCAGTTACACATTTGTGGGCTTATAACTTGGCTTCTGAATGTCCTAGAGAGATCAGGTTTGTTTTAGTGTACTCCAATAAACAGCCCCTACAACCACAAAAAGGAATGGAGTCATTAGCACTTATGGTTTGTAAATGGCACCCAGAATTATGTTGCACGAAGCACAATTTCACAACATTCTGGGTCCATTTGTGTGAAAACAAGGTCCAATCAGGCTGAAACGTTACAAGAAGGTAGAATCTATTGAGTTGTAAGTGATCTGAACGTTTCATGATGATCGCACATTCCTATAGGGGGTCAAACCATGACCCAAAGGTCACTGGGCCTGGTGTCACTTTAAAGAAGTAGTCCAGTTACACCTTTGTGAGCTAATAACTTGGCTTCTGAATATCCTAAAGAGGTCAGGTTTGTTTTAGTGTACTCCAATAGACAGCCTCTACAACCACAAAAAGGAATGGAGTCATTAGCACTTATGGTTTGTAAATGGCACCCAGAATTATGTTGCACGAAGCACAATTTCACATCATTCTGGGTTCATTTGTGTGAAAACAAGGTCCAATCAGGCTGAAACGTTACAGGAAGGTAGAATCTATTGAGTTGTAAGTGATCTGAACGTTTCATGATGATAGCACTTTCCTAAGGGGGTCAAACCATGTCCCAAAGGTCACCGGATCTGGTGTCAATTTAAAGACGTAGTCCAGTACCAACATTTGTGGGCTTATAACTTGGCTTCTGAATGTCCTAGAGAGGTCAGGCTTGTTTTAGTGTGCTCCAGTTAACAGCCCCCATTACCCCAAAAAGTAATGGAGTCATTAGCACTTATGGTTTTTAAATGGCACCCAGAATTATGTTGCACGAAGCACAATTTCACATCATTCTGGGTTCATTTGTGTGAAAACAAGGTCCAATCAGGCTGAAACGTTACAGGAAGGTAGAATCTATTGAGTTGTAAGTGATCTGAACGTTTCATGATGATAGCACTTTCCTAAGGGGGTCAAACCATGTCCCAAAGGTCACCGGATCTGGTGTCAATTTAAAGAAGTAGTCCAGTTACACATTTGTGGGCTTATAACTTGGCTTCTGCATGTCCTAGAGAGATCAGGTTTGTTTTAGTGTACTCCAATCAACAGCCCCTACAACCACAAAAAGGAATGGGGTCATTAGCACTTATGGTTTGTAAATGGCACCCAGAATTATGTTGCACGAAGCACAATTTCACATCATTCTGGGTTCATTTGTGTGAAAACAAGGTCCAATCAGGCTGAAACGTTACAGGAAGGTAGAATCTATTGAGTTGTAAGTGATCTGAACGTTTCATGATGATAGCACTTTCCTAAGGGGGTCAAACCATGTCCCAAAGGTCACCGGGCCTGGTGTCACTTTAAAGAAGTAGTCCAGTTACAACTTTGTGGGCTTATAACTTGGCTTCTGAATGTCCTAGAGAGATCAGGTTTGTTTTAGTGTACTCCAATCAACAGCCCCTACAAACCACAAAAAGGAATGGAGTCATTAGCACTTATGGTTTGTAAATGGCACCCAGAATTATGCTGCACGAAGCACAATTTCACAACATTCTGGGTCCATTTGTGTGAAAACAAGGTCCAATCAGGCTGAAACATTACAAGAAGGTAGAATCTATTGAGTTGTAAGTGATCTGAACGTTTCATGATGATCGCATATTCCTATAGGGGGTCAAACCATGTCCCAAAGGTCACCGAGCCTGGTGTCACTTTAAAGAAGTAGTCCAGTTACACCTTTGTGAGCTAATAACTTGGCTTCTGAATATCCTAAAGAGGCCAGGTTTGTTTTAGTGTACTCCAATCAACAGCCTCTACAACCACAAAAAGGAATGGAGTCATTAGCCCTTATGGTTTGTAAATGGCACCCAGAATTATGTTGCACGAAGCACAATTTCACATCATTCTGGGTCCATTTGTGTGAAAACAAGGTCCAATCAGGCTGAAACGTTACAGGAAGGTAGAATCTATTGAGTTGTAAGTGATCTGAACATTTCATGATGATAGCAAATTCCTATAGGGGGTCAAACCATGTCCCAAAGGTCACCGGATCTGGTGTCAATTTAAATAAGTAGTCCAGTTACACATTTGTGGGCTTATAACTTGGCTTCTGAATGTCCTAGAGAGGTCAGGCTTGTTTTAGTGTACTCCAATCAACAGCCCCTACAACCACAAAAAGGAATTGAGTCATTAGCACTTATGGTTTGTAAATGGCATCCAGAATTATGTTGTACGAAGCAGAATTTCAAATCATTCGGGGTCCATTTGTGTGAAAACAAGGTCCAATCAGGCTGAAACGTTACAGGAAGGTAGAATCTATTGAGTTGTAAGTGATCTGAACGTTTCATGCATATAGCACTTTCCTAAGGAGGTCAAACTATGTCCCAAATGTCACCAGATCTGGTGTCAATTTAAAGAAGTAGTCCAGTTACACATTTGTGGGCTTATAACTTGGCTTCTGAATGTCCTAGAGAGATCAGGTTTAATTTAGTGTACTCCAATAAACAGCCCCTACAACCACAAAAAGGAATGGAGTCATTAGCACTTATGGTTTGTAAATGGCACCCAGAATTATGTTGCACGAAGCACAATTTCACATCATTCTGGGTTCATTTGTGTGAAAACAAGGTCCAATCAGGCTGAAACGTTACAGGAAGGTAGAATCTATTGAGTTGTAAGTGATCTGAACGTTTCATGATGATAGCACTTTCCTAAGGGGGTCAAACCATGTCCCAAAGGTCATCGGATCTGGTGTCATTTTAAAGTAGTCCAGTTACACATTTGTGGGCTTATAACTTGGCTTCTGAATGTCCTAGAGAGGTCAGGCTTGTTTTAGTGTACTCCAATTAACAGCCCCTACAACAACAAAAAAGAATGGAGTCATTAGCACTTATGGTTTGTAAATGGCACCCAGAATTATGTTGCACGAAGCACAATTTCACATCATTCTGGGTTTATTTGTGTGAAAACAAGGTCCAATCAGGCTGAAACGTTACAGGAAGGTAGAATCTATTGAGTTGGAAGTGATCTGAACGTTTCATGATGATAGCACTTTCCTAAGGGGGTCAAACCATGTCCCAAAGGTCACCGGATCTGGTGTCAATTTAAAGAAGTAGTCCAGTTACACATTTGTGGGCTTATAACTTGGCTTCTGAATGTCCTAGAGAGATCAGGTTTGTTTTAGTGTACTCCAATCAACAGCCCCTACAACCACAAAAAGGAATGGAGTCATTAGCACTTATGGTTTGTAAATGGCACCCAGAATTATGCTGCACGAAGCACAATTTCACAACATTCTGGGTCCATTTGTGTGAAAACAAGGTCCAATCAGGCTGAAACGTTACAAGAAGGTAGAATCTATTGAGTTGTAAGTGATCTGAACGTTTCATGATGATCGCACATTCCTATAGGGGGTCAAACCATGACCCAAAGGTCACTGGGCCTGGTGTCACTTTAAAGAAGTAGTCCAGTACCAACATTTGTGGGCTTATAACTTGGCTTCTGAATGTCCTAGAGACGTCAGGCTTGTTTTAGTGTACTCCAGTTAACAGCCCCCATTACCCCAAAAAGTAATGGAGTCATTAGCACTTATGGTTTTTAAATGGCACCCAGAATTATGTTGCACGAAGCACAATTTCACATCATTCTGGGTTCATTTGTGTGAAAACAAGGTCCAATCAGGCTGAAACGTTACAGGAAGGTAGAATCTATTGAGTTGTAAGTGATCTGAACGTTTCATGATGATAGCACTTTCCTAAGGGGGTCAAACCATGTCCCAAAGGTCACCGGATCTGGTGTCAATTTAAAGAAGTAGTCCAGTTACACATTTGTGGGCTTATAACTTGGCTTCTGCATGTCCTAGAGAGATCAGGTTTGTTTTAGTGTACTCCAATCAACAGCCCCTACAACCACAAAAAGGAATGGGGTCATTAGCACTTATGGTTTGTAAATGGCACCCAGAATTATGCTGCACGAAGCACAATTTCACAACATTCTGGGCCCATTTGTGTGAAAACAAGGTCCAATCAGGCTGAAACGTTACAAGAAGGTAGAATCTATTGAGTTGTAAGTGATCTGAACGTTTCATGATGATAGCACTTTCCTAAGGGGGTCAAACCATGTCCCAAAGGTCACCGGATCTGGTTTCAATTTAAAGAAGTAGTCCAGTTACACATTTGTGGGCTTATAACTTGGCTTCTGAATGTCCTAGAGAGATCAGGTTTGTTTTAGTATACTCCAATAAACAGCCCCTACAACCACAAAAAGGAATGGAGTCATTAGCACTTATGGTTTTTAAATGGCACCCAGAATTATGTTGCACGAAGCACAATTTCACATCATTCTGGGTTCATTTGTGTGAAAACAAGGTCCAATCAGGCTGAAACGTTACAGGAAGGTAGAATCTATTGAGTTGTAAGTGATCTGAACGTTTCATGATGATAGCACTTTCCTAGGGGGTGAAATCATGTCCCAAAGGTCACCGGATCTGGTGTCAATTTAAAGAAGTAGTCCAGTTACACATTTGTGGGCTTATAACTTGGCTTCTGAATGTCCTAGAGCGATCAGGTTTGTTTTAGAGTACTCCAATCAACAGCCCCTACAACCACAAAAAGGAATGGAGTCATTAGCACTTATGGTTTGTAAATGGCACCCAGAATTATGTTGCACGAAGCACAATTTCACATCATTCTGGGTTCATTTGTGTGAAAACAAGGTCCAATCAGGCTGAAACGTTACAGGAAGGTAGAATCTATTGAGTTGTAAGTGATCTGAACGTTTCATGATGATAGCACTTTCCTAAGGGGGTCAAACCATGTCCCAAAGGTCACCGGGCCTGGTGTCACTTTAAAGAAGTAGTCCAGTTACAACTTTGTGGGCTTATAACTTGGCTTCTGAATGTCCTAGAGAGATCAGGTTTGTTTTAGTGTACTCCAATCAACAGCCCCTACAAACCACAAAAAGGAATGGAGTCATTAGCACTTATGGTTTGTAAATGGCACCCAGAATTATGCTGCACGAAGCACAATTTCACAACATTCTGGGTCCATTTGTGTGAAAACAAGGTCCAATCAGGCTGAAACATTACAAGAAGGTAGAATCTATTGAGTTGTAAGTGATCTGAACGTTTCATGATGATCGCATATTCCTATAGGGGGTCAAACCATGTCCCAAAGGTCACCGAGCCTGGTGTCACTTTAAAGAAGTAGTCCAGTTACACCTTTGTGAGCTAATAACTTGGCTTCTGAATATCCTAAAGAGGCCAGGTTTGTTTTAGTGTACTCCAATCAACAGCCTCTACAACCACAAAAAGGAATGGAGTCATTAGCCCTTATGGTTTGTAAATGGCACCCAGAATTATGTTGCACGAAGCACAATTTCACATCATTCTGGGTCCATTTGTGTGAAAACAAGGTCCAATCAGGCTGAAACGTTACAGGAAGGTAGAATCTATTGAGTTGTAAGTGATCTGAACGTTTCATGATGATAGCAAATTCCTATAGGGGGTCAAACCATGTCCCAAAGGTCACCGGATCTGGTGTCAATTTAAAGAAGTAGTCCAGTTACACATTTGTGGGCTTATAACTTGGCTTCTGAATGTCCTAGAGAGGTCAGGCTCTTTTTAGTGTACTCCAATCAACAGCCCCTACAACCACAAAAAGGAATTGAGTCATTAGCACTTATGGTTTGTAAATGGCATCCAGAATTATGTTGTACGAAGCAGAATTTCAAATCATTCGGGGTCCATTTGTGTGAAAACAAGGTCCAATCAGGCTGAAACGTTACAGGAAGGTAGAATCTATTGAGTTGTAAGTGATCTGAACGTTTCATGCATATAGCACTTTCCTAAGGAGGTCAAACTATGTCCCAAATGTCACCAGATCTGGTGTCAATTTAAAGAAGTAGTCCAGTTACACATTTGTGGGCTTATAACTTGGCTTCTGAATGTCCTAGAGAGGTCAGGCTTGTTTTAGTGTACTCCAATTAACAGCCCCTACAACCACAAAAAAGAATGGAGTCATTAGCACTTATGGTTTGTAAATGGCACCCAGAATTATGTTGCACGAAGCACAATTTCACATCATTCTGGGTTTATTTGTGTGAAAACAAGGTCCAATCAGGCTGAAACGTTACAGGAAGGTAGAATCTATTGAGTTGTAAGTGATCTGAACGTTTCATGATGATAGCACTTTCCTAAGGGGGTCAAACCATGTCCCAAAGGTCACCGGATCTGGTGTCAATTTAAAGAAGTAGTCCAGTTACACATTTGTGGGCTTATAACTTGGCTTCTGAATGTCCTAGAGAGATCAGGTTTGTTTTAGTGTACTCCAATCAACAGCCCCTACAACCACAAAAAGGAATGGAGTCATTAGCACTTATGGTTTGTAAATGGCACCCAGAATTATGTTGCACGAAGCACAATTTCACAACATTCTGGGTCCATTTGTGTGAAAACAAGGTCCAATCAGGCTGAAACGTTACAAGAAGGTAGAATCTATTGAGTTGTAAGTGATCTGAACGTTTCATGATGATCGCACATTCCTATAGGGGGTCAAACCATGACCCAAAGGTCACTGGGCCTGGTGTCACTTTAAAGAAGTAGTCCAGTTACACCTTTGTGAGCTAATAACTTGGCTTCTGAATATCCTAAAGAGGTCAGGTTTGTTTTAGTGTACTCCAATAGACAGCCTCTACAACCACAAAAAGGAATGGAGTCATTAGCACTTATGGTTTGTAAATGGCACCCAGAATTATGTTGCACGAAGCACAATTTCACATCATTCTGGGTTCATTTGTGTGAAAACAAGGTCCAATCAGGCTGAAACGTTACAGGAAGGTAGAATCTATTGAGTTGTAAGTGATCTGAACGTTTCATGATGATAGCACTTTCCTAAGGGGGTCAAACCATGTCCCAAAGGTCACCGGATCTGGTGTCAATTTAAAGACGTAGTCCAGTACCAACATTTGTGGGCTTATAACTTGGCTTCTGAATGTCCTAGAGAGGTCAGGCTTGTTTTAGTGTGCTCCAGTTAACAGCCCCCATTACCCCAAAAAGTAATGGAGTCATTAGCACTTATGGTTTTTAAATGGCACCCAGAATTATGTTGCACGAAGCACAATTTCACATCATTCTGGGTTCATTTGTGTGAAAACAAGGTCCAATCAGGCTGAAACGTTACAGGAAGGTAGAATCTATTGAGTTGTAAGTGATCTGAACGTTTCATGATGATAGCACTTTCCTAAGGGGGTCAAACCATGTCCCAAAGGTCACCGGATCTGGTGTCAATTTAAAGAAGTAGTCCAGTTACACATTTGTGGGCTTATAACTTGGCTTCTGCATGTCCTAGAGAGATCAGGTTTGTTTTAGTGTACTCCAATCAACAGCCCCTACAACCACAAAAAGGAATGGGGTCATTAGCACTTATGGTTTGTAAATGGCACCCAGAATTATGCTGCACGAAGCACAATTTCACAACATTCTGGGCCCATTTGTGTGAAAACAAGGTCCAATCAGGCTGAAACGTTACAAGAAGGTAGAATCTATTGAGTTGTAAGTGATCTGAACGTTTCATGATGATAGCACTTTCCTAAGGGGGTCAAACCATGTCCCAAAGGTCACCGGATCTGGTTTCAATTTAAAGAAGTAGTCCAGTTACACATTTGTGGGCTTATAACTTGGCTTCTGAATGTCCTAGAGAGATCAGGTTTGTTTTAGTATACTCCAATAAACAGCCCCTACAACCACAAAAAGGAATGGAGTCATTAGCACTTATGGTTTTTAAATGGCACCCAGAATTATGTTGCACGAAGCACAATTTCACATCATTCTGGGTTCATTTGTGTGAAAACAAGGTCCAATCAGGCTGAAACGTTACAGGAAGGTAGAATCTATTGAGTTGTAAGTGATCTGAACGTTTCATGATGATAGCACTTTCCTAAGGGGGTCAAATCATGTCCCAAAGGTCACCGGATCTGGTGTCAATTTAAAGAAGTAGTCCAGTTACACATTTGTGGGCTTATAACTTGGCTTCTGAATGTCCTAGAGCGATCAGGTTTGTTTTAGAGTACTCCAATCAACAGCCCCTACAACCACAAAAAGGAATGGAGTCATTAGCACTTATGGTTTGTAAATGGCACCCAGAATTATGTTGCACGAAGCACAATTTCACATCATTCTGGGTTCATTTGTGTGAAAACAAGGTCCAATCAGGCTGAAACGTTACAGGAAGGTAGAATCTATTGAGTTGTAAGTGATCTGAACGTTTCATGATGATAGCACTTTCCTAAGGGGGTCAAACCATGTCCCAAAGGTCACCGGATCTGGTGTCAATTTAAAGACGTAGTCCAGTACCAACATTTGTGGGCTTATAACTTGGCTTCTGAATGTCCTAGAGAGGTCAGGCTTGTTTTAGTGTACTCCAGTTAACAGCCCCCATTACCCCAAAAAGTAATGGAGTCATTAGCACTTATGGTTTTTAAATGGCACCCAGAATTATGTTGCACGAAGCACAATTTCACATCATTCTGGGTTCATTTGTGTGAAAACAAGGTCCAATCAGGCTGAAACGTTACAGGAAGGTAGAATCTATTGAGTTGTAAGTGATCTGAACGTTTCATGATGATAGCACTTTCCTAAGGGGGTCAAACCATGTCCCAAAGGTCACCGGATCTGGTGTCAATTTAAAGTAGTCCAGTTACACATTTGTGGGCTTATAACTTGGCTTCTGAATGTCCTAGAGAGATCAGGTTTGTTTTAGTGTACTCCAATCAACAGCCCCTACAACCACAAAAAGGAATGGAGTCATTAGCACTTATGGTTTGTAAATGGCACCCAGAATTATGCTGCACGAAGCACAATTTCACAACATTCTGGGTCCATTTGTGTGAAAACAAGGTCCAATCAGGCTGAAACGTTACAAGAAGGTAGAATCTATTGAGTTGTAAGTGATCTGAACGTTTCATGATGATCGCACATTCCTATAGGGGGTCAAACCATGACCCAAAGGTCACCGGGCCTGGTGTCACTTTAAAGAAGTAGTCCAGTTACACCTTTGTGAGCTAATAACTTGGCTTCTGAATATCCTAAAGAGGTCAGGTTTGTTTTAGTGTACTCCAATAGACAGCCTCTACAACCACAAAAAGGAATGGAGTCATTAGCACTTACGGTTTGTAAATGGCACCCAGAATTATGTTGCACGAAGCACAATTTCACATCATTCTGGGTTCATTTGTGTGAAAACAAGGTCCAATCAGGCTGAAACGTTACAGGAAGGTAGAATCTATTGAGTTGTAAGTGATCTGAACGTTTCATGATGATAGCACTTTCCTAAGGGGGTCAAACCATGTCCCAAAGGTCACCGGATCTGGTGTCAATTTAAAGAAGTAGTCCAGTTACACATTTGTGGGCTTATAACTTGGCTTCTGAATGTCCTAGAGAGATCAGGTTTGTTTTAGTGTACTCCAATCATCAGCCCCTACAACCACAAAAAGGAATGGAGTCATTAGCACTTATGGTTTGTAAATGGCACCCAGAATTATGTTGCACGAAGCACAATCTGGGTTCATTTGTGTGAAAACAAGGTCCAATCAGGCTGAAACGTTACAGGAAGGTAGAATCTATTGAGTTGTAAGTGATCTGAACGTTTCATGATGATAGCACTTTCCTAAGGGGGTCAAATCATGTCCCAAAGGTCACCGGATCTGGTGTCAATTTAAAGAAGTAGTCCAGTTACACATTTGTGGGCTTATAACTTGGCTTCTGAATATCCTAGAGCGATCAGGTTTGTTTAAGTGTACTCCAATCAACAGCCCCTACAACCACAAAAACGAATGGAGTCATTAGCACTTATGGTTTGTAAATGGCACCCAGAATTATGTTGCACGAAGCACAATTTCACATCATTCTGGGTTCATTTGTGTGAAAACAAGGTCCAATCAGGCTGAAACGTTACAGGAAGGTATATTCTATTGAGTTGTAAGTGATCTGAACGTTTCATGATGATAGCACATTCCTATAGGGGGTCAAACCATGTCCCAAAGGTCACCGGATCTGGTGTCAATTTAAAGAAGTAGTCCAGTTACACATTTGTGGGCTTATAACTTGGCTTCTGAATGTCCTAGAGAGATCAGGTTTGTTTTAGTATACTCCAATCAACAGCCCCTACAACCACAAAAAGGAATGGAGTCATTAGCACTTATGGTTTGTAAATGGCACCCAGAATTATGTTGCACGAAGCACAATTTCACATCATTCTGGGTTCATTTGTGTGAAAACAAGGTCTAATCAGGCTGAAACGTTACAGGAAGGTAGAATCTATTGAGTTGTAAGTGATCTGAACGTTTCATTATGATAGCACTTTCCTAAGGGGGTCAAACCATGTCCCAAAGGTCACCGGATCTGGTGTCAATTTAAAGAAGTAGTCCAGTTACACATTTGTGGGCTTATAACTTGGCTTCTGAATGTCCTAGAGAGATCAGGTTTGTTTTAGTGTACTCCAATCAACAGCCCCTACAACAACAAAAAGGAATGGGGTCATTAGCACTTATGGTTTGTAAATGGCACCCAGAATTATGCTGCACGAAGCACAATTTCACAACATTCTGGGTCCATTTGTGTGAAAACAAGGTCCAATCAGGCTGAAACGTTACAAGAAGGTAGAATCTATTGAGTTGTAAGTGATCTGAACGTTTTATGATGATCGCACATTCCTATAGGGGGTCAAACCATGACCCAAAGGTCACCGGGCCTGGTGTCACTTTAAAGAAGTAGTCCAGTTACACCTTTGTGAGCTAATAACTTGGCTTCTGAATATCCTAAAGAGGTCAGGTTTGTTTTAGTGTACTCCAATAGACAGCCTCTACAACCACAAAAAGGAATGGAGTCATTAGCACTTATGGTTTGTAAATGGCACCCAGAATTATGTTGCACGAAGCACAATTTCACATCATTCTGGGTCCATTTGTGTGAAAACAAGGTCCAATCAGGCTAAAACGTTACAGGAAGGTATATTCTATTGAGTTGTAAGTGATCTGAACGTTTCATGATGATAGCACATTCCTATAGGGGGTCAAACCATGTCCCAAAGGTCACCGGATCTGGTGTCAATTTAAAGAAGTAGTCCAGTTACACATTTGTGGGCTTATAACTTGGCTTCTGAATGTCCTAGAGAGATCAGGTTTGTTTTAGTATACTCCAATCAACAGCCCCTACAACCACAAAAAGGAATGGAGTCATTAGCACTTATGGTTTGTAAATGGCACCCAGATTTTTGTTGCACGAAGCACAATTTCACATCATTCTGGGTTCATTTGTGTGAAAACTAGGTCCAATCAGGCTGAAACGTTACAGGAAGGTAGAATCTATTGAGTTGTAAGTGATCTGAACGTTTCATGATGATAGCACTTTCCTAAGGGGGTCAAACCATGTCCCAAATGTCACCGGATCTGGTGTCAATTTAAAGACGTAGTCCAGTACCAACATTTGTGGGCTTATAACTTGGCTTCTGAATGTCCTAGAGAGGTCAGGCTTGTTTTAGTGTACTCCAGTTAACAGCCCCCATTACCCCAAAACGTAATGGAGTCATTAGCACTTATGGTTTTTCAATGGCACCCAGAATTATGTTGCACGAAGCACAATTTCACATCATTCTGGGTTCATTTGTGTGAAAACAAGGTCCAATCAGGCTGAAACGTTACAGGAAGGTAGAATCTATTGAGTTGTAAGAGATCTGAACGTTTCATGATGATCGCACATTCCTATAGGGGGTCAAACCATGACCCAAAGGTCACCGGGCCTGGTGTCACTTTAAAGAAGTAGTCCAGTTACACCTTTGTGAGCTAATAACTTGGCTTCTGAATATCCTAAAGAGGTCAGGTTTGTTTTAGTGTACTCCAATAGACAGCCTCTACAACCACAAAAAGGAATGGAGTCATTAGCACTTATGGTTTGTAAATGGCACCCAGAATTATGTTGCACGAAGCACAATTTCACATCATTCTGGGTCCATTTGTGTGAAAACAAGGTCCAATCAGGCTAAAACGTTACAGGAAGGTATATTCTATTGAGTTGTAAGTGATCTGAACGTTTCATGATGATAGCACATTCCTATAGGGGGTCAAACCATGTCCCAAAGGTCACCGGATCTGGTGTCAATTTAAAGAAGTAGTCCAGTTACACATTTGTGGGCTTATAACTTGGCTTCTGAATGTCCTAGAGAGATCAGGTTTGTTTTAGTATACTCCAATCAACAGCCCCTACAACCACAAAAAGGAATGGAGTCATTAGCACTTATGGTTTGTAAATGGCACCCAGATTTATGTTGCACGAAGCACAATTTCACATCATTCTGGGTTCATTTGTGTGAAAACTAGGTCCAATCAGGCTGAAACGTTACAGGAAGGTAGAATCTATTGAGTTGTAAGTGATCTGAACGTTTCATGATGATAGCACTTTCCTAAGGGGGTCAAACCATGTCCCAAATGTCACCGGATCTGGTGTCAATGTAAAGACGTAGTCCAGTACCAACATTTGTGGGCTTATAACTTGGCTTCTGAATGTCCTAGAGAGGTCAGGCTTGTTTTAGTGTACTCCAGTTAACAGCCCCCATTACCCCAAAACGTAATGGAGTCATTAGCACTTATGGTTTTTCAATGTCACCCAGAATTATGTTGCACGAAGCACAATTTCACATCATTCTGGGTTCATTTGTGTGAAATCAAGGTCCAATCAGGCTGAAACGTTACAGGAAGGTAGAATCTATTGAGTTGTAAGTGATCTGAACGTTTCATGATGATAGCACTTTCCTAAGGGGGTCAAACCATGTCCCAAAGGTCACCGGATCTGGTGTCAATTTAAAGAAGTAGTCCAGTTACACATTTGTGGGCTTATAACTTGGCTTCTGAATGTCCTAGAGAGATCAGGTTTGTTTTAGTGTACTCCAATCATCAGCCCCTACAACCACAAAAAGGAATGGAGTCATTAGCACTTATGGTTTGTAAATGGCACCCAGAATTATGCTGCACGAAGCACAATTTCACAACATTCTGGGTCCATTTGTGTGAAAACAAGGTCCAATCATGCTGAAACGTTACAAGAAGGTAGAATCTATTGAGTTGTAAGTTATCTGAACGTTTCATGATGATCGCACATTCCTATAGGGGGTCAAACCATGACCCAAAGGTCACCGGGCCTGGTGTCACTTTAAAGAAGTAGTCCAGTTACACCTTTGTGAGCTAATAACTTGGCTTCTGAATATCCTAAAGAGGTCAGGTTTGTTTTAGTGTACTCCAATAGACAGCCTCTACAACCACAAAAAGGAATGGAGTCATTAGCACTTATGGTTTGTAAATGGCACCCAGAATTATGTTGCACGAAGCACAATTTCACATCATTCTGGGTCCATTTGTGTGAAAACAAGGTCCAATCAGGCTGAAACGTTACAGGAAGGTATATTCTATTGAGTTGTAAGTGATCTGAACGTTTCATGATGATAGCACATTCCTATAGGGGGTCAAACCATGTCCCAAAGGTCACCGGATCTGGTGTCAATTTAAAGAAGTAGTCCAGTTACACATTTGTGGGCTTATAACTTGGCTTCTGAATGTCCTAGAGAGATCAGGTTTGTTTTAGTATACTCCAATCAACAGCCCCTACAACCACAAAAAGGAATGGAGTCATTAGCACTTATGGTTTGTAAATGGCACCCAGAATTATGTTTCACGAAGCACAATTTCACATCATTCTGGGTTCATTTGTGTGAAAACAAGGTCCAATCAGGCTGAAACGTTACAGGAAGGTAGAATCTATTGAGTTGGAAGTGATCTGAACGTTTCATGATGATAGCACTTTCCTAAGGGGGTCAAATCATGTCCCAAAGGTCACCGGATCTGGTGTCAATTTAAAGAAGTAGTCCAGTTACACATTTGTGGGCTTATAACTTGGCTTCTGAATGTCCTAGAGCGATCAGGTTTGTTTAACTGTACTCCAATCAACAGCCCCTACAACCACAAAAAGGAATGGAGTCATTAGCACTTATGGTTTGTAAATGGCACCCAGAATTATGTTGCACGAAGCACAATTTCACATCATTCTGGGTTCATTTGTGTGAAAACAAGGTCCAATCAGGCTGAAACGTCACAGGAAGGTATATTCTATTGAGTTGTAAGTGATCTGAACGTTTCATGATGATAGCACATTCCTATAGGGGGTCAAACCATGTCCCAAAGGTCACCGGATCTGGTGTCAATTTAAAGAAGTAGTCCAGTTACACATTTGTGGGCTTATAACTTGGCTTCTGAATGTCATAGAGAGATCAGGTTTGTTTTAGTATACTCCAATCAACAGCCCCTACAACCACAAAAAGGAATGGAGTCATTAGCACTTATGGTTTGTAAATGGCACCCAGAATTATGTTGCACGAAGCACAATTTCACATCATTCTGGGTTCATTTGTGTGAAAACAAGGTCCAATCAGGCTGAAACGTTACAGGAAGGTAGAATCTATTGAGTTGTAAGTGATCTGAACGTTTCATGATGATAGCACTTTCCTAAGGGGGTCAAATCATGTCCCAAAGGTCACCGGATCTGGTGTCAATTTAAAAAAGTAGTCCAGTTACACATTTGTGGGCTTATAACTTGGCTTCTGAATGTCCTAGAGCGATCAGGTTTGTTTAAGTGTACTCCAATCAACAGCCCCTACAACCACAAAAAGGAATGGAGTCATTAGCACTTATGGTTTGTAAATGGCACCCAGAATTATGTTGCACGAAGCACAATTTCACATCATTCTGGGTTCATTTGTGTGAAAACAAGGTCCAATCAGGCTGAAACGTTACAGGAAGGTAGAATCTATTGAGTTGTAAGTGATCTGAACGTTTCATGATGATAGCACTTTCCTAAGGGGGTCAAACCATGTCCCAAAGGTCACCGGATCTGGTGTCAATTTAAAGAAGTAGTCCAGTACCAACATTTGTGGGCTTATAACTTGGCTTCTGAATGTCCTAGAGAGGTCAGGCTTGTTTTAGTGTACTCCAGTCAACAGCCCCTACAACTACAAAAAGGAATGGAGTCATTAGCACTTATGGTTTGTAAATGGCATCCAGAATTAAGTTGTACGAAGCACAATTTCAAATCATTCTGGGTCCATTTGTGTGAAAACAAGGTCCAATAAGGCTGAAACGTTACAGGAAGGTAGAATCTATTGAGTTGTAAGTGATCTGAATGTTTCATGCTGATAGCACTTTCCTAAGGAGGTCAAACTATGTCCCAAAGGTCACCGGATCTGGTGTCAATTTAAAGAAGTAGTCCAGTTACACATTTGTGGGCTTATAACTTGGCTTCTGAATGTCCTAGAGAGATCAGGTTTAATTTAGTGTACTCCAATAAACAGCCCCTACAACCACAAAAAGGAATGGAGTCATTAGCACTTATGGTTTGTAAATGGCACCCAGAATTATGTTGCACGAAGCACAATTTCACATCATTCTGGGTTCATTTGTGTGAAAACAAGGTCCAATCAGGCTGAAACGTTACAGGAAGGTAGAATCTATTTAGTTGTAAGTGATCTGAACGTTTCATGATGATAGCACTTTCCTAAGGGGGTCAAACCATGTCCCAAAGGTCACCGGATCTGGTGTCAATTTAAAGAAGTAGTCCAGTTACACATTTGTGGGCTTATAACTTGGCTTCTGAATGTCCTAGAGAGGTCAGGCTTGTTTTAGTGTACTCCAATCAACAGCCCCTACAACCACAAAAAGGAATGGAGTCATTAGCACTTATGGTTTGTAAATGGCACCCAGAATTATGTTGCACGAAGCACAATTTCACATCATTCTGGGTCCATTTGTGTGAAAACAAGGTCCAATCAGGCTGAAACGTTACAAGAAGGTAGAATCTATTGAGTTGTAAGTGATCTGAACGTTTCATGATGATCGCACATTCCTATAGGGGGTATAACCATGTCCCAAAGGTCACCGAGCCTGGTGTCACTTTAAAGAAGTAGTCCAGTTACACCTTTGTGGGCTTATAACTTGGCTTCTGAATATCCTAAAGAGGTCAGGTTTGTTTTAGAGTACTCCAGTTAACAGCCCCCATTACCCCAAAAAGGAATGGAGTCATTAGCACTTATGGTTTTTAAATGGCACCCAGAATTATGTTGCACGAAGCACAATTTCACATAATTCTGGGTTCATTTGTGTGAAAACAAGGTCCAATCAGGCTGAAACGTTACAGGAAGGTAGAATCTATTGAGTTGTAAGTGATCTGAATGTTTCATGCTGATAGCACTTTCCTAAGGGGGTCAAACCATGTCCCAAAGGTCACCGGATCTGGTGTCAATTTAAAGAAGTAGTCCAGTACCAACATTTGTGGGCTCATAACTTGGCTTCTGAATGTCCTAGAGAGGTCAGGCTTGTTTTAGTGTACTCCAGTCAACAGCCCCTACAACCTGGGACGTAATTTTGGGGGGGGACGGGTGGGACATGTCCCCCCCACTTTTTCAAAAGGCAGTTTTGGTCCCTTGCACTTTTTTCCGTCCGAAAACAATGTTACGCTCCATTAAATGGATTTGGTTGAGCACTAGGACCGAAACGGAAACCGGTTTACTATTAGACCCGCCCAAAAGCTAATCTATTGGCTCTGCTGATACTTGCTAACGTATTATTGGCTGTTGCTGCTGTCACTCAAGTTGGAAACAGTCAGAACGTGCTCACGTTGTTTTGCTAGTTTGGAGCCGCTAGGGAACACCGGTACTGAGTCACATCGTCAACTAGACGCTGTGTAATATCAGAGCTCAGCTCAGCTTCCATTACATAACATTTGAATAAGTGTTCATTTGTGAGTCTTTGGTAGTTAGGCATAGCCAGGAGGAAGCATGTCAAGAAAACGAAAAGTGGATATAAGAGACTTCTTTCAAAGTCAAAACGTAAGTTGGAACATGTGACAGACCTGCATTAAGCTCAGACTCACCTCCTCCTTCACAAACATACTCAAAACTAACTTTTACAAACTCATCTCCTCCACATAACTGACTCCTCAGACACAATTTATTCGTATTATTATAATTATTATTATTATTATTATCATAATTATTATTACTAGTAGTAGTAGTAGTAGAAGTGTAACTTCAAAACTTTTATCATTTAACTTTATTGTAAACTTATCTATTGCAATGTATATTTTCACATTAAAAAGCTCTGAAAAATGAACAGTATCATCATCGTCAACAGATTTTTTAAGCTTAATGTCAAAGATGTACACTTTTCATTAGATTTATCTTATTTTTTCCATTTTTTTTTGTGTGTTGAAATGCAACAACTGTTTAAACACTTTTAAGGGAAAAACATATTTAATAAGTTTTTATACACTCAAATGTTAGGGTGATGATCATGTGTAAAACATTAGTTCAGCATGTCCTCTAACACAGCAAATGAACAAACGGCCAGATCTCAGGAGGGACCGTTTATGTATAAATAATTTTTATACTTTTGACTAGGCCTGGGAAAGTAACACATTTTGATGGACGATATTTTGTCCAACAAATTGTTGATGATAAACGATATCATTGTCAACATTATCTAGACCAAAATAACCACTAATATAATGTTAATATATCATAATAATGCAAGTACACCCTTTAAAATGCAACAAATGAACCTTCATTTAACATTGAAATGTCCAGAACCAGAACTTCTAAATGAATAAAAATAACAAACAAAAATTAAATAAAAAAGGAATCTAACTCCCTGTTAGAAAATGTTGCACCAAAAACAATAAAAAAAGACCCAAAACAATAAATACAATGGCCTATCCATTGTCAACAGTCAAAACTGCACTTCAATAAGGATGGAAAAATTATTGAGATGGGCACGTGACGTGTCAAGGGGTCTTTACATAACACCCCCCACCCCAAATCCGCACAAGCCTGCTGTGTCCCCCCCACTTCTGAAATCAAAATTTCGTCCCTGCCTACAACTACAAAAAGGAATGGAGTCATTAGCACTTATGGTTTTTAAATGGCACCCAGAATTATGTTGCACGAAGCATAATTTCACATCATTCTGGGTCCATTTGTGTGAAAACAAGGTCCAATCAGGCTGAAACGTTACAAGAAGGTAGAATCTACTGAGTTGTAAGTGATCTGAACATTTCATGATGATTGCACATTCCTATAGGGGGTCAAACCATGTCCCAAAGGTCACCGGGCCTGGTGTCACTTTAAAGAAGTAGTCCAGTTACAACTTTGTGAGCTAATAACTTGGCTTCTGAATATCCTAAAGAGGTCAGGTTTGTTTTAGTGTACTCCAATCAACAGCCCCTACAACCACAAAAAGGACTGGAGTCATTAGCACTTATGGTTTTTAAAAGGCACCCAGAATTATGTTGCACAAAAAACAATTTCACATCATTCTGGGTTCATTTGTGTGAAAACAAGGTCCAATCAGGCTGAAACGTTACAGGAATGTAGAATCTATTGAGTTGTAAGTGATCTGAACGTTTCATGATGATAGCACTTTCCTAAGCGGGTCAAACCATGTCCCAAAGGTCACCGGATCTGGTGTCAATTTAAAGAAGTAGTCCAGTTACACATTTGTGGGCTTATAACTTGGCTTCTGAATGTCCTAGAGAGATCAGGTTTGTTTTAGTGTACTCCAATCAACAGCCCCTACAACCACAAAAAGGAATGGAGTCATTAGCACTTATGGTTTGTAAATGGCACCCAGAATTATGCTGCACGAAGCACAATTTCACAACATTCTGGGTCCATTTGTGTGAAAACAAGGTCCAATCAGGCTGAAACATTACAGGAACGTAGAATCTATTGAGTTGTAAGTGATCTGAACGTTTCATGATGATCGCATGTTCCTATAGGGGGTCAAACCATGTCCCAAAGGTCACCGGGCCTGGTGTCACTTTAAATAAGTAGTCCAGTTACACCTTTGTGAGCTAATAACTTGGCTTCTGAATATCCTAAAGAGGCCAGGTGTGTTTTAGCGTACTCCAATCAACAGCCTCTACAACCACAAAAAGGAATGGAGTCATTAGCACTTATGGTTTGTAAATGGCACCCAGAATTATGTTGCACGAAGCACAATTTCACATCATTCTGGGTCCATTTGTGTCAAAACAAGGTCCAGTCAGGCTGAAACGTTACAGGAAGGTAGAATCTATTGAGTTGGAAGTGATCTGAACGTTTCATGATGATCGCACATTCCTATAGGGGGTCAAACTATGTCCCAAAGGTCACCGGATCTGGTGTCAATTTAAAGAAGTAGTCCAGTTACACATTTGTGGGCTTATAACTTGGCTTCTGAATGTCCTAGAGAGATCAGGTTTTTTTTAATGTACTCCAACCAACAGCCCCTACAACCACAAAAAGAAATGGAGTCATTAGCACTTATGGTTTGTAAATGGCACCCAGAATTATATTGCACGAAGCACAATTTCACATCATTCTGGGTCCATTTGTGTGAAAACAAGGTACAATCAGGCTGAAACGTTACAAGAAGGTAGAATCTATTGAGTTGTAAGTGATCTGAACGTTTCATGATGATCGCACATTCCTATTGGGGGTCAAACATTGTCCCAAAGGTCACCGGGCCTGGTGTAACTTTAAAGAAGTAGTCTTGTTACACCTTTGTGGGATTATAACTTGGCTTCTGAATATCCTAGAGAGGTCAGGTTTGTTTTAGAGTACTCCAGTTAGCAGCCCCCATTACCACTAAAAGGAACGGAGTCATTAGCACTTATGGTTTTTAAATGGCACCCAGAATTATGTTGCACGAAGCACAATTTCAAATCATTCTGGGTTCATTTGTGTGAAAACAAGGTCCAATCAGGCTGAAACGTTACAGGAAGGTAGAATCTATTGAGTTGTAAGTGATCTGAACGTTTCATGATGATAGCACCTTCCTAAGGGGGTCAAACCATGTTCCAAAGGTCACCGGATCTGGTGTCAATTTAAAGAAGTAGTCCAGTTACACATTTGTGGGCTCATAACTTGGCTTCTGAATGTCCTAGAGAGATCAGGTTTGTTTTAGTATACTCCAATCAACAGCCCCTACAACCACAAAAATGAATGGAGTCATTAGCACTTATGGTTTTTAAATGGCACCCAGAATTATGTTGCACGAAGCACAATTTCACATCATTCTGGGTTCATTTGTGTGAAAACAAGGTCCATTCAGGCTGAAACGTTACAGGAAGGTAGAATCTATTGAGTTGTAAGTGATCTGAACGTTTCATGATGATAGCACTTTCCTAAGGGGGTCAAACCATGTCCCAAAGGTCACCGGATCTGGTGTCAATTTAAAGAAGTAGTCCAGTTACACATTAGTGGGCTTATAACTTGGCTTCTGAATGTCCTAGAGCGATCAGGTTTGTTTTAGTGTACTCCAATCAACAGCCCCTACAACCACAAAAAGGAATGGAGACATTAGCACTTATGGTTTGTAAATGGCACCCAGAATTATGTTGCACGAAGCACAATTTCACATCATTCTGGGTTCATTTGTGTGAAAACAAGGTCCAATCAGGCTGAAACGTTACAGGAAGGTAGAATCTACTGAGTTGTAAGTGATCTGAACGTTTCATGATGATAGCACTTTCCTAAGGGGGTCAAACCATGTCCCAAAGGTCACCGGATCTGGTGTCAATTTAAATAAGTAGTCCAGTTACACATTTGTGGGCTTATAACTTGGCTTCTGAATGTCCTAGAGAGATCAGGTTTGTTTTAGTGTACTCCAATCAACAGCCCCTACAACCACAAAAAGGAATGGAGTCATTAGCCCTTATGGTTTTTAAATGGCACCCAGAATTCTGTTGCACGAAGCACAATTTCACATCATTCTGGGTTCATTTGTGTGAAAACAAGGTCCAATCAGGCTGAAACGCTACATGAAGGTAGAATCTATTGAGCTGTAAGTTATCTGAACGTTTCAAGATGATCGCACATTCCTATAGGGGGTAATACCATGTCCCAAAGGTCACCGGGCCTGGTGTGACTTTAAAGAAGTAGTCCAGTTACACCTTTGTGGGCTTATAACTTGGCTTCTGAATGTCCTAGAGAGGTTAGGTTTGTTTTAGTGTACTCCAATCAACAGCCCCTACAACCACAAAAAGGAATGGAGTCATTAGCTTTTTTGGTTTGTAAATGGCACCCAGAATTATGTTGCACGAAGCACAATTTCACTTCATTCTGGGTCCATTTGTGTGAAAACAAGGTCCAGTCAGGCTGAAACGTTACAGGAAGGTAGAATCTATTGAGTTGTAAGTGATCTGAACGTTTCATGATGATAGCACTTTCCTAAGGGGGTCAAACCATGTCCCAAAGGTCACCGGATCTGGTGTCAATTTAAAGAAGTAGTCCAGTTACACATTTGTGGGCTTATAACTTGGCTTCTGAATGTCCTAGAGAGATCAGGTTTGTTTTAGTATACTCCAATCAACAGCCCCTACAACCACAAAAAGGAATGGAGTCATTAGCACTTATGGTTTGTAAATGGCACCCAGAATTATGTTGCACGAAGCACAATTTCACATCATTCTGGGTTCATTTGTGTGAAAACAAGGTCCAATCAGGCTGAAACGTTACAGGAAGGTAGAATCTATTGAGTTGTAAGTGATCTGAACGTTTCATGATGATAGCACTTTCCTAAGGGGGTCAAACCATGTCCCAAAGGTCACCGGATCTGGTGTCAATTTAAAGAAGTAGTCCAGTTACACATTTGTGGGCTTATAACTTGGCTTCTGAATGTCCTAGAGAGATCAGGTTTGTTTTAGTGTACTCCAATCAACAGCCCCTACAACCACAAAAAGGAATGGGGTCATTAGCACTTATGGTTTGTAAATGGCACCCAGAATTATGCTGCACGAAGCACAATTTCACAACATTCTGGGTCCATTTGTGTGAAAACATGGTCCAATCAGGCTGAAACGTTACAAGAAGGTAGAATCTATTGAGTTGTAAGTGATCTGAACGTTTCATGATGATCGCACATTCCTATAGGGGGTCAAACCATGACCCAAAGGTCACCGGGCTTGGTGTCACTTTAAAGAAGTAGTCCAGTTACACCTTTGTGAGCTAATAACTTGGCTTCTGAATATCCTAAAGAGGTCAGGTTTGTTTTAGTGTACTCCAATAGACAGCCTCTACAACCACAAAAAGGAATGGAGTCATTAGCACTTATGGTTTGTAAATGGCACCCAGAAATATGTTGCACGAAGCACAATTTCACATCATTCTGGGTCCATTTGTGTGAAAACAAGGTCCAATCAGGCTGAAACGTTACAGGAAGGTATATTCTATTGAGTTGTAAGTGATCTGAACGTTTCATGATGATAGCACATTCCTATAGGGGGTCAAACCATGTCCCAAAGGTCACCGGATCTGGTGTCAATTTAAAGAAGTAGTCCAGTTACACATTTGTGGGCTTATAACTTGGCTTCTGAATGTCCTAGAGAGATCAGGTTTGTTTTAGTATACTCCAATCAACAGCCCCTACAACCACAAAAAGGAATGGAGTCATTAGCACTTATGGTTTGTAAATGGCACCCAGATTTATGTTGCACGAAGCACAATTTCACATCATTCTGGGTTCATTTGTGTGAAAACTAGGTCCAATCAGGCTGAAACGTTACAGGAAGGTAGAATCTATTGAGCTGTAAGTGATCTGAACGTTTCATGATGATAGCACTTTCCTAAGGGGGTCAAACCATGTCCCAAAGGTCACCGGATCTGGTGTCAATTTAAAGACGTAGTCCAGTACCAACATTTGTGGGCTTATAACTTGGCTTCTGAATGTCCTAGAGAGGTCAGGCTTGTTTTAGTGTACTCCAGTTAACAGCCCCCATTACCCCAAAACGTAATGGAGTCATTAGCACTTATGGTTTTTAAATGGCACCCAGAATTATGTTGCACGAAGCACAATTTCACATCATTCTGGGTTCATTTGTGTGAAAACAAGGTCCAATCAGGCTGAAACGTTACAGGAAGGTAGAATCTATTGAGTTGTAAGTTATCTGAACGTTTCATGATGATCGCACATTCCTATAGGGGGTCAAACCATGACCCAAAGGTCACCGGGCCTGGTGTCACTTTAAAGAAGTAGTCCAGTTACACCTTTGTGAGCTAATAACTTGGCTTCTGAATATCCTAAAGAGGTCAGGTTTGTTTTAGTGTACTCCAATAGACAGCCTCTACAACCACAAAAAGGAATGGAGTCATTAGCTTTTTTGGTTTGTAAATGGCACCCAGAATTATGTTGCACGAAGCACAATTTCACTTCATTCTGGGTCCATTTGTGTGAAAACAAGGTCCAGTCAGGCTGAAACGTTACAGGAAGGTAGAATCTATTGAGTTGTAAGTGATCTGAACGTTTCATGATGATAGCACTTTCCTAAGGGGGTCAAACCATGTCCCAAAGGTCACCGGATCTGGTGTCAATTTAAAGAAGTAGTCCAGTTACACATTTGTGGGCTTATAACTTGGCTTCTGAATGTCCTAGAGAGATCAGGTTTGTTTTAGTGTACTCCAATCAACAGCGCCTACAACCACAAAAAGGAATGGAGTCATTACCACTTATGGTTTTTAAATGGCACCCAGAATTATGTTGCACAAAGCACAATTTCACATCATTCTGGGTTCATTTGTGTGAAAACAAGGTCCAATCAGGCTGAAACGTTACAGGAAGGTATATTCTATTGAGTTGTAAGTGATCTGAACGTTTCATGATGATAGCACATTCCTATAGGGGGTCAAACCATGTCCCAAAGGTCACCGGATCTGGTGTCAATTTAAAGAAGTAGTCCAGTTACACATTTGTGGGCTTATAACTTGGCTTCTGAATGTCCTAGAGAGATCAGGTTTGTTTTAATATACTCCAATCAACAGCCCCTACAACCACAAAAAGGAATGGAGTCATTAGCACTTATGGTTTGTAAATGGCACCCAGAATTATGTTGCACGAAGCACAATTTCACATCATTCTGGGTTCATTTGTGTGAAAACAAGGTCCAATCAGGCTGAAACGTTACAGGAAGGTAGAATCTATTGAGTTGTAAGTGATCTGAACGTTTCATGATGATAGCACTTTCCTAAGGGGGTCAAACCATGTCCCAAAGGTCACCGGATCTGGTGTCAATTTAAAGAAGTAGTCCAGTTACACATTTGTGGGCTTATAACTTGGCTTCTGAATGTCCTAGAGAGATCAGGTTTGTTTTAGTGTACTCCAATCAACAGCCCCTACAACCACAAAAAGGAATGGGGTCATTAGCACTTATGGTTTGTAAATGGCACCCAGAATTATGCTGCACGAAGCACAATTTCACAACATTCTGGGTCCATTTGTGTGAAAACAAGGTCCAATCAGGCTGAAACGTTACCAGAAGGTAGAATCTATTGAGTTGTAAGAGATCTGAACGTTTCATGATGATCGCACATTCCTATAGGGGGTCAAACCATGACCCAAAGTTCACCGGGCTTGGTGTCACTTTAAAGAAGTAGTCCAGTTACACCTTTGTGAGCTAATAACTTGGCTTCTGAATATCCTAAAGAGGTCAGGTTTGTTTTAGTGTACTCCAATAGACAGCCTCTACAACCACAAAAAGGAATGGAGTCATTAGCACTTATGGTTTGTAAATGGCACCCAGAATTATGTTGCACGAAGCACAATTTCACATCATTCTGGGTCCATTTGTGTGAAAACAAGGTCCAATCAGGCTGAAACGTTACAGGAAGGTATATTCTATTGAGTTGTAAGTGATCTGAACGTTTCATGATGATAGCACATTCCTATAGGGGGTCAAACCATGTCCCAAAGGTCACCGGATCTGGTGTCAATTTAAAGAAGTAGTCCAGTTACACATTTGTGGGCTTATAACTTGGCTTCTGAATGTCCTAGAGAGATCAGGTTTGTTTTAGTATACTCCAATCAACAGCCCCTACAACCACAAAAAGGAATGGAGTCATTAGCACTTATGGTTTGTAAATGGCACCCAGATTTATGTTGCACGAAGCACAATTTCACATCATTCTGGGTTCATTTGTGTGAAAACTAGGTCCAATCAGGCTGAAACGTTACAGGAAGGTAGAATCTATTGAGTTGTAAGTTATCTGAACGTTTCATGATGATAGCACTTTCCTAAGGGGGTCAAACCATGTCCCAAAGGTCACCGGATCTGGTGTCAATTTAAAGACGTAGTCCAGTACCAACATTTGTGGGCTTATAACTTGGCTTCTGAATGTCCTAGAGAGGTCAGGCTTGTTTTAGTGTACTTCAGTTAACAGCCCCCATTACCCCAAAACGTAATGGAGTCATTAGCACTTATGGTTTTTAAATGGCACCCAGAATTATGTTGCACGAAGCACAATTTCACATCATTCTGGGTTCATTTGTGTGAAAACAAGGTCCAATCAGGCTGAAACGTTACAGGAAGGTAGAATCTATTGAGTTGTAAGTGATCTGAACGTTTCATGATGATAGCACTTTCCTAAGGGGCTCAAACCATGTCCCAAAGGTCACCGGATCTGGTGTCAATTTAAAGAAGTAGTCCAGTTACACATTTGTGGGCTTATAACTTGGCTTCTGAATGTCCTAGAGAGATCAGGTTTGTTTTAGTGTACTCCAATCATCAGCCCCTACAACCACAAAAAGGAATGGAGTCATTAGCACTTATGGTTTGTAAATGGCACCCAGATTTATGCTGCACGAAGCACAATTTCACAACATTCTGGGTCCATTTGTGTGAAAACAAGGTCCAATCAGGCTGAAACGTTACAAGAAGGTAGAATCTATTGAGTTGTAAGTTATCTGAACGTTTCATGATGATCGCACATTCCTATAGGGGGTCAAACCATGACCCAAAGGTCACCGGGCCTGGTGTCACTTTAAAGAAGTAGTCCAGTTACACCTTTGTGAGCTAATAACTTGGCTTCTGAATATCCTAAAGAGGTCAGGTTTGTTTTAGTGTACTCCAATAGACAGCCTCTACAACCACAAAAAGGAATGGAGTCATTAGCACTTATGGTTTGTAAATGGCACCCAGAATTATGTTGCACGAAGCACAATTTCACATCATTCTGGGTCCATTTGTGTGAAAACAAGGTCCAATCAGGCTGAAACGTTACAGGAAGGTATATTCTATTGAGTTGTAAGTGATCTGAACGTTTCATGATGATAGCACATTCCTATAGGGGGTCAAACCATGTCCCAAAGGTCACCGGATCTGGTGTCAATTTAAAGAAGTAGTCCAGTTACACATTTGTGGGCTTATAACTTGGCTTCTGAATGTCCTAGAGAGATCAGGTTTGTTTTAGTATACTCCAATCAACAGCCCCTACAACCACAAAAAGGAATGGAGTCATTAGCACTTATGGTTTGTAAATGGCACCCAGAATTATGTTGCACGAAGCACAATTTCACATCATTCTGGGTTCATTTGTGTGAAAACAAGGTCCAATCAGGCTGAAACGTTACAGGAAGGTAGAATCTATTGAGTTGTAAGTGATCTGAACGTTTCATGATGATAGCACTTTCCTAAGGGGGTCAAATCATGTCCCAAAGGTCACCGGATCTGGTGTCAATTTAAAGAAGTAGTCCAGTTACACATTTGTGGGCTTATAACTTGGCTTCTGAATGTCCTAGAGCGATCAGGTTTGTTTAAGTGTACTCCAATGAACAGCCCCTACAACCACAAAAAGGAATGGAGTCATTAGCACTTATGGTTTGTAAATGGCACCCAGAATTATGTTGCACGAAGCACAATTTCACATCATTCTGGGTTCATTTGTGTGAAAACAAGGTCCAATCAGGCTGAAACATTACAGGAAGGTATATTCTATTGAGTTGTAAGTGATCTGAACGTTTCATGATGATAGCACATTCCTATAGGGGGTCAAACCATGTCCCAAAGGTCACCGGATCTGGTGTCAATTTAAAGAAGTAGTCCAGTTACACATTTGTGGGCTTATAACTTGGCTTCTGAATGTCCTAGAGAGATCAGGTTTGTTTTAGTATACTCCAATCAACAGCCCCTACAACCACAAAAAGGAATGGAGTCATTAGCACTTATGGTTTGTAAATGGCACCCAGAATTATGTTGCACGAAGCCTAATTTCACATCATTCTGGGTTCATTTGTGTGAAAACAAGGTCCAATCAGGCTGAAACGTTACAGGAAGGTAGAATCTATTGAGTTGTAAGTGATCTGAACGTTTCATGATGATAGCACTTTCCTAAGGGGGTCAAATCATGTCCCAAAGGTCACCGGATCTGGTGTCAATTTAAAGAAGTAGTCCAGTTACACATTTGTGGGCTTATAACTTGGCTTCTGAATGTCCTAGAGTGATCAGGTTTGTTTAAGTGTACTCCAATCAACAGCCCCTACAACCACAAAAAGGAATGGAGTCATTAGCACTTATGGTTTGTAAATGGCACCCAGAATTATGTTGCACGAAGCAAATTTCACATCATTCTGGGTTCATTTGTGTGAAAACAAGGTCCAATCAGGCTGAAACGTTACAGGAAGGTAGAATCTATTGAGTTGTAAGTGATCTGAACGTTTCATGATGATAGCACTTTCCTAAGGGGGTCAAACCATGTCCCAAAGGTCACCGGATCTGGTGTCAATTTAAAGAAGTAGTCCAGTAGCAACATTTGTGGGCTTATAACTTGGCTTCTGAATGTCCTAGAGAGGTCAGGCTTGTTTTATTGTACTCCAGTCAACAGCCCCTACAACTACAAAAAGGAATGGAGTCATTAGCACTTATGGTTTGTAAATGGCATCCAGAATTAAGTTGTACGAAGTACAATTTCAAATCATTCTGGGTCCATTTGTGTGAAAACAAGGTCCAATAAGGCTGAAACGTTACAGGAAGGTAGAATCTATTGAGTTGTAAGTGATCTGAATGTTTCATGCTGATAGCACTTTCCTAAGGAGGTCAAACTATGTCCCAAAGGTCACCGGATCTGGTGTCAATTTAAAGAAGTAGTCCAGTTACACATTTGTGGGCTTATAACTTGGCTTCTGAATGTCCTAGAGAGATCAGGTTTAATTTAGTGTACTCCAATAAACAGCCCCTACAACCACAAAAAGGAATGGAGTCATTAGCACTTATGGTTTGTAAATGGCACCCAGAATTATGTTGCACAAATCACAATTTCACATCATTCTGGGTTCATTTGTGTGAAAACAAGGTACAATCAGGCTGAAACGTTACAGGAAGGTAGAATCTATTTAGTTGTAAGTGATCTGAACGTTTCATGATGATAGCACTTTCCTAAGGGGGTGAAACCATGTCCCAAAGGTCACCGGATCTGGTGTCAATTTAAAGAAGTAGTCCAGTTACACCTTTGTGGGATTATAACTTGGCTTCTGAATGTCCTAGAGAGGTCAGGCTTGTTTTAGTGTACTCCAATCAACAGCCCCTACAACCACAAAAAGGAATGGAGTCATTAGCACTTATGGTTTGTAAATGGCACCCAGAATTATGTTGCACGAAGCAAAATTTCACATCATTCTGGGTCCATTTGTGTGAAAACAAGGTCCAATCAGGCTGAAACGTTACAAGAAGGTAGAATCTATTGAGTTGTAAGTGATCTGAACGTTTCATGATGATCGCACATTCCTATAGGGGGTCAAACCATGTCCCAAAGGTCACCGGGCCTGGTGTCACTTTAAAGAAGTAGTCCAGTTACACCTTTGTGGGCTTATAACTTGGCTTCTGAATATCCTAAAGAGGTCAGGTTTGTTTTAGAGTACTCCAGTTAACAGCCCCCATTACCCCAAAAAGGAATGGAGTCATTAGCACTTATGGTTTTTAAATGGCACCCAGAATTATGTTGCACGAAGCACAATTTCACATAATTCTGGGTTCATTTGTGTGAAAACAAGGTCCAATCAGGCTGAAACGTTACAGGAAGGTAGAATCTATTGAGTTGTAAGTGATCTGAACGTTTCATGATGATAGCACTTTCCTAAGGGGGTCAAACCATGTCCCAAAGGTCACCGGATCTGGTGTCAATTTAAAGAAGTAGTCCAGTACCAACGTTTGTGGGCTTATAACTTGGCTTCTGAATGTCCTAGAGAGGTCAGGCTTGTTTTAGTGTACTCCAGTCAACAGCCCCTACAACTACAAAAAGGAATGGAGTCATTAGCACTTATGGTTTTTAAATGGCACCCAGAATTATGTTGCACGAAGCACAATTTCACATCATTCTGGGTCCATTTGTGTGAAAACAAGGTCCAATCAGGCTGAAACGTTACAAGAAGGTAGAATCTATTGAGTTGTAAGTGATCTGAACGTTTCATGATGATCGCACATTCCTATAGGGGGTCAAACCATGTCCCAAAGGTCACCGGGCCTGGTGTCACTTTAAAGAAGTAGTCCAGTTACAACTTTGTGGGCTTATAACTTGGCTTCTGAATATCATAAAGAGGTCAGGTTTGTTTTAGTGTACTCCAATCAACAGCCCCTACAACCACAAAAAGGACTGGAGTCATTAGCACTTATGGTTTTTAAAAGGCACCCAGAATTATGTTGCACGAAAAATAATTTCACATCATTCTGGGTTCATTTGTGTGAAAACAAGGTCCAATCAGGCTGAAACGTTACAGGAAGGTAGAATCTATTGAGTTGTAAGTGATCTGAACGTTTCATGATGATAGCACTTTCCTAAGCGGGTCAAACCATGTCCCAAAGGTCACCGGATCTGGTGTCAATTTACAGAAGTAGTCCAGTTACACATTTGTGGGCTTATAACTTGGCTTCTGAATGTCCTAGAGAGATCAGGTTTGTTTTAGTGTACTCCAATCAACAGCCCCTACAACCACAAAAAGGAATGGAGTCATTAGCACTTATGGTTTGTAAATGGCACCCAGAATTATGCTGCACGAAGCACAATTTCACAACATTCTGGGTCCATTTGTGTGAAAACAAGGTCCAATCAGGCTGAAACGTTACAGGAACGTAGAATCTATTGAGTTGTAAGTGATCTGAACGTTTCATGATGATCGCACATTCCTATAGGGGGTCAAACCATGTCCCAAAGGTCACCGGGCCTGGTGTCACTTTAAAGAAGTAGTCCAGTTACACCTTTGTGAGCTAATAACTTGGCTTCTGAATATCCTAAAGAGGCCAGGTTTGTTTTAGCGTACTCCAATCAACAGCCTCTACAACCACAAAAAGGAATGGAGTCATTAGCACTTATGGTTTGTAAATGGCACCCAGAATTATGTTGCACGAAGCACAATTTCACATAATTCTGGGTCCATTTGTGTCAAAACAAGGTCCAATCAGGCTGAAACGTTACAGGAAGGTAGAATCTATTGAGTTGTAAGTGATCTGAACGTTTCATGATGATAGCACATTCCTATAGGGGGTCAAACTATGTCCCAAAGGTCACCGGATCTGGTGTCAATTTAAAGAAGTAGTCCAGTTACACATTTGTGGGCTTATAACTTGGCTTCTGAATGTCCTAGAGAGATCAGGTTTGTTTTAATGTACTCCAACCAACAGCCCCTACAACCACAAAAAGAAATGGAGTCATTAGCACTTATGGTTTGTAAATGGCACCCAGAATTATATTGCACGAAGCACAATTTCACATCATTCTGGGTCCATTTGTGTGAAAACAAGGTACAATCAGGCTGAAACGTTAGAAGAAGGTAGAATCTATTGAGTTGTAAGTGATCTGAACGTTTCATGATGATCGCACATTCCTATAGGGGGTCAAACCATGTCCCAAAGGTCACCGGGCCTGGTGTCACTTTAAAGAAGTCGTCCAATTACACCTTTGAGGGCTTATAACTTGGTTTCTGAATGTCCTAGAGAGATCAGGTTTGTTTTAGTATACTCCAATCAACAGCCCCTACAACCACAAAAAGGAATGGAGTCATTAGCACTTATGGTTTTTAAATGGCACCCAGAATTATGTTGCACGAAGCACAATTTCACATCATTCTGGGTTCATTTGTGTGAAAACAAGGTACAATCAGGCTGAAACGTTACAGGAAGGTAGAATCTATTGAGTTGTAAGTGATCTGAACGTTTCATGATGATAGCACTTTCCTAAGGGGGTGAAACCATGTCCCAAAGGTCACCGGATCTTGTGTCAATTTAAAGAAGTAGTCCAGTTACACATTTGTGGGCTTATAACTTGGCTTCTGAATGTCCTAGAGAGATCAGGTTTGTTTTAGTATACTCCAATCAACAGCCCCTACAACCACAAAAAGGAATGGAGTCATTAGCACTTGTGGTTTTTAAATGGCACCCAGAATTATGTGGTACGAAGCACAATTTCACATCATTCTGGGTTCATTTGTGTGAAAACAAGGTCCAATCAAGCTGAAACGTTACAGGAAGGTAGAATCTATTGAGTTGTAAGTTATCTGAACGTTTCATGATGATAGTACTTTCCTAAGGGGATCAAACCATGTCCCAAAGGTCACCGGATCTGGTGTCAATTTAAAGAAGTAGTCCAGTTACACATTTGTGGGCTTATAACTTGGCTTCTGAATGTCCTAGAGAGATCAGGTTTGTTTTAGTGTACTCCAATCAACAGCCCCTACAACCACAAAAAGGAATGGAGTCATTAGCACTTATGGTTTGTAAATGGCACCCAGAATTATGCTGCACGAAGCACAATTTCACAACATTCTGGGTCCATTTGTGTGAAGACAAGGTCCAATCAGGCTGAAACGTTACAGGAACGTAGAATCTATTGAGTTGTAAGTGATCTGAACGTTTCATGATGATCGCACGTTCCTATAGGGGGTCAAACCATGTCCCAAAGGTCACCGGGCCTGGTGTCACTTTAAAGAAGTAGTCCAGTTACACCTTTGTGAGCTAATAACTTGGCTTCTGAATATCCTGAAGAGGCCAGGTTTGTTTTAGTGTACTCCAATCAACAGCCTCTACAACCACAAAAAGGAATGGAGTCATTAGCACTTATGGTTTGTAAATGGCACCCAGAATTATGTTGCACGAAGCACAATTTCACATCATTCTGGGTCCATTTGTGTCAAAACAAGGTCCAATCAGGCTGAAACGTTACAGGAAGGTAGAATCTATTGAGTTGTAAGTGATCTGAACGTTTCATGATGATAGCACATTCCTATAGGGGGTCAAACTATGTCCCAAAGGTCACCGCATCTGGTGTCAATTTAAAGAAGTAGTCCAGTTACACATTTGTGGGCTTATAACTTGGCTTCTGAATGTCCTAGAGAGATCAGGTTTGTTTTAATGTACTCCAACCAACAGCCCCTACAACCACAAAAAGAAATGGAGTCATTAGCACTTATGGTTTGTAAATGGCACCCAGAATTAAATTGCACGAAGCACAATTTCACATCATTCTGGGTTCATTTGTGTGAAAACAAGGTACAATCAGGCTGTAACATTACAGGAAGGTAGAATCTATTGAGTTGTAAGTGATCTGAACGTTTCATGATGATAGCACTTTCCTAAGGGGGTCAAACCATGTCCCAAAGGTCACCGGATCTGGTGTCAATTTAAAGAAGTAGTCCAGTTACACATTTGTGGGTTTATAACTTGGCTTCTGAATGTCCTAGAGAGATCAGGTTTGTTTTAGTATACTCCAATCAACAGCCCCTACAACCACAAAAAGGAATGGAGTCATTAGCACTTGTGGTTTTTAAATGGCACCCAGAATTATGTGGTACGAAGCACAATTTCACATCATTCTGGGTTCATTTGTGTGAAAACAAGGTCCAATCAAGCTGAAACGTTACAGGAAGGTAGAATCTATTGAGTTGTAAGTTATCTGAACGTTTCATGATGATAGTACTTTCCTAAGGGGATCAAACCATGTCCCAAATGTCACCGGATCTGGTGTCAATTTAAAGAAGTAGTCCAGTTACACATTTGTGGGCTTATAACTTGGCTTCTGAATGTCCTAGAGAGATCAGGTTTGTTTTAATGTACTCCAATCAACAGCCCCTACAACCACAAAAAAGGAATGGAGTCATTAGCACTTATGGTTTGTAAATGGCACCCAAGATTATGTTGCACGAAGCACAATTTCACATCATTCTGGGTCCATTTGTGTGAAAACAAGGTCCAATCAGGCTGAAACGTTACAAGAAGGTAGAATCTATTGAGTTGTAAGTGAACTGAACGTTTCATGATGATCGCACATTCCTATAGGGGGTCAAACCATGTCCCAAAGGTCACCGGGCCTGGTGTCACTTTAAAGAAGTAGTCCAATTACACCTTTGAGGGCTTATAACTTGGTTTCTGAATGTCCTAGAGAGATCAGGTTTGTTTTAGTGTACTCCAATCAACAGCCCCTACAACCTCAAAAAGGAATGGAGTCATTAGCACTTATGGTTTTTAAATGGCACCCAGAATTATGTTGCACGAAGCACAATTTCACATCATTCTGGGTCCATTTGTGTGAAAACAAGGTCCAATCAGGCTGAAACTTTACAAGAAGGTAGAATCTATTGAGTTGTAAGTGATCTGAACGTTTCATGATGATCGCACATTCCTATTGGGGGTCAAACATTGTCCCAAAGGTCACCGGGCCTGGTGTAACTTTAAAGAAGTAGTCTTGTTACACCTTTGTGGGATTATAACTTGGCTTCTGAATATCCTAGAGAGGTCAGGTTTGTTTTAGAGTACTCCAATTAGCAGCCCCCATTACCACTAAAAGGAACGGAGTCATTAGCACTTATGGTTTTTAAATGGCACCCAGAATTATGTTGCACGAAGCACAATTTCACATCATTCTGGGTTCATTTGTGTGAAAACAAGGTCCAATCAGGCTGAAACGTTACAGGAAGGTAGAATCTATTGAGTTGTAAGTGATCTGAACGTTTCATGATGATAGCACCTTCCTAAGGGGGTCAAACCATGTCCCAAAGGTCACCGGATCTGGTGTCAATTTAAAGAAGTAGTCCAGTTACACATTTGTGGGCTTATAACTTGGCTTCTGAATGTCCTAGAGAGATCAGGTTTGTTTTAGTATACTCCAATCAACAGCCCCTACAACCACAAAAATGAATGGAGTCATTAGCACTTATGGTTTTTAAATGGCACCCAGAATTATGTTGCACGAAGCATTATTTCACATCATTCTGGGTTCATTTGTGTGAAAACAAGGTCCAATCAGGCTGAAACGTTACAGGAAGGTAGAATCTATTGAGTTGTAAGTGATCTGAACGTTTCATGATGATAGCACTTTCCTAAGGGGGTCAAACCATGTCCCAAAGGTCACCGGATCTGGTGTCAATTCAAAGAAGTAGTCCAGTTACACATTTGTGGGCTTATAACTTGGCTTCTGAATGTCCTAGAGCGATCAGGTTTGTTTTAGTGTACTACAATCAACAGCCCCTACAACCACAAAAAGGAATGGAGACATTAGCACTTATGGATTTTAAATGGCACCCAGAATTATTTTGCACGAAGCACAATTTCACATCATTCTGGGTTCATTTGTGTGAAAACAAGGTCCAATCAGGCTGAAACGTTACAGGAAGGTAGAATCTATTGAGTTGTAAGTGATCTGAACGTTTCATGATGATAGAACTTTCCTATAGGGGGTCAAACCATGTCCCAAAGGTCACCGGATCTGGTGTCACTTTAAAGAAGTAGTCCAGTTACACATTTGTGGGCTTATAACTTGGCTTCTGAATGTCCTGGAGAGGTCAGGTTTGTTTTAGTGTACTCCAATCAACAGCCCCTACAACCACAAAAAGGAATGGAGACATTAGCACTTATGGTTTGTAAATGGCACCCAGAATTATGTTGCACGAAGCACAATTTCACATCATTCTGGGTTCATTTGTGTGAAAACAAGGTCCAATCAGGCTGAAACGTTACAGGAAGGTAGAATCTATTGAGTTGTAAGTGATCTGAACGTTTCATGATGATAGCACTTTCCTAAGGGGGTCAAACCATGTCCCAAAATGTCACCAGATCTGGTGTCAATTTAAAGAAGTAGTCCAGTTACACATTTGTGGGCTTATAACTTGGCTTCTGAATGTCCTAGAGGGATCAGGTTTGGTTTAGTGTACTCCAATCAACAGCCCCTACAATCACAAAAAGAAATGGAGTCATTAGCACTTATGGTTTGTAAATGGCACCCAGAATTATGTTGCACGAAGCACAATTTCACATCATTCTGGGTCCATTTGTGTGAAAACAAGGTCCAATCAGGCTGAAACGTTACAAGAAGGTAGAATCTATTGAGTTGTAAGTGATCTGAACGTTTCATGACGATCGCACATTCCTATAGGGGGTAAAACCATGTCCCAAAGGTCACCGGGCCTGGTGTCACTTTAAAGAAGTAGTCCAGTTACACTTTTGTGGGCTTATAACTTTTCTTCTGAATGTCCTAGAGAGGTCAGGTTTGTTTTAGAGTACTTCAATTAATAGCTCCTACAACCACAAAAAGGAATGGAGTCATTAGCACTTATGGTTTGTAAATGGCATCCAGAATTATGTTGTACGAAGCACAATTTCAAATCATTCTGGGTCCATTTGTGTGAAAACAAGGTCCAATCAGGCTGAAACATTACAGGAAGGTAGAATCTATTGAGTTGTAAATGATCTGAACGTTTCATGCTGATAGCACTTTCCTAAGGAGGTCAAACTATGTCCCAAAGGTCACCGGATCTGGTGTCAATTTAAAGAAGTAGTCCAGTTACACATTTGTGGGCTTATAACTTGGCTTCTGAATGTCCTAGAGAGATCAGGTTTAATTTAGTGTACTCCAATAAACAGCCCCTACAACCACAAAAAGGAATGGAGTCATTAGCACTTATGGTTTGTAAATGGCACCCAGAATTATGTTGCACGAAGCACAATTTCACATCATTCTGGGTTCATTTGTGTGAAAACAAGGTCCAATCATGCTGAAACGTTACAGGAAGGTAGAATCTATTGAGTTGTAAGTGATCTGAACGTTTCATGATGATAGCACTTTCCTAAGGGGGTCAAACCATGTCCCAAAGGTCACCGGATCTGGTGTCAATTTAAAGAAGTAGTCCAGTTACACATTTGTGGGCTTATAACTTGGCTTCTGAATGTCCTAGAGAAGTCAAGCTTGTTTTAGTGTACTCCAATCAACAGCCCCTACAACCACAAAAAGGAATGGAGTCATTAGCACTTATGGTTTGTAAATGGCACCCAGAATAATGTTGCACGAAGCACAATTTCACATCATTCTGGGTCCATTTGTGTGAAAACAAGGTCCAATCAGGCTGAAACGTTACAGGAAGGTAGAATCTATTGAGTTGTAAGTGATCTGAACATTTCATGATGATAGCACTTTCCTAAGGGGGTCAAACCATGTCCCAAAATGTCACCGGATCTGGTGTCAATTTAAAGAAGTAGTCCAATTACACATTTGTGGGCTTATAACTTGGCTTCTGAATGTCCTAGAGAAGTCAAGCTTGTTTTAGTGTACTCCAATCAACAGCCCCTACAACCACAAAAAGGAATGGAGTCATTAGCACTTATGGTTTGTAAATGGCACCCAGAATTATGTTGCACGAAGCACAATTTCACATCATTCTGGGTCCATTTGTGTGAAAACAAGGTCCAATCAGGCTGAAACGTTACAAGAAGGTAGAATCTATTGAGTTGTAAGTGATCTGAACTTTTCATGATGATCGCACAATCCTATAGGGGGTCAAACCATGTCCCAAAGGTCACCGGGCCTGGTGTCACTTTAAAGAAGTAGTCCAGTTACACTTTTGTGGGCTTATAACTTGGCTTCTGAATATCCTAAAGAGGTCAGGTTTGTTTTAGAGTACTCCAGTTAACAGCCCCCATTACCCCAAAAAGGAATGGAGTCATAAGCACTTATGGTTTTTAAATGGAACCCAGAATTATGTTGCACGAAGCACAATTTCACATAATTCTGGGTTCATTTGTGTGAAAACAAGGTCCAATCAGGCTGAAACGTTACAAGACGGTAGAATCTAGTGAGTTGTAAGTGATCTGAACATTTCATGATGATAGCACTTTCCTAAGGGGGTCAAATCATGTCCCAAAGGTCACCGGATCTGGTGTCAATTTAAAGAAGTAGTCCAGTTACACATTTGTGGGCTTATAACTTGGCTTCTGAATGTCCTAGTGAGATCAGGTTTGTTTTAGTGTACTCCAATCAACAGCCCCTACAACCACAAAAAGGAATGGAGTCATTAGCACTTATGGTTTTTAAATGGCACCCAGAATAATGTTGCACGAAGCACAATTTCACATCATTCTGGGTTCATTTGTGTGAAAACAAGGTCCAATCAGGCTGAAACGTTACAGGAAGGTAGAATCTATTGAGTTGTAAGTGATCTGAACGTTTCATGATGATAGCACTTTCCTAAGGGGGTCAAACCATGTCCCAAAGGTCACCGGATCTGGTGTCAATTTAAAGGAGACATAACATGAAAAACCCACCTTTTTATCCATTAACACGGTGTGTTTCACATTTTAAGTGTCTAAGTGAGCAAAAAGGCTTATATTATTCACTGGAGTTGCTATTTAGATATTTAATAATTAAGTTTTGGGCATATTTGTCCACCCGTTCAGTTTTTACATTATCTATTACATCAGTAATTAATTTAGTGAGGATAACTACCAAATATGGTAATGGCCCTCGGCTAAACACAGAGCCAATCCGCCATTTTTTCTTCTCGCTAAGATTTTTTGTAGTCCTATTGGAAAAATGCAGAATGTCTGGTTATTTTAGCCACACACAGCTCAAAACTATTCCTCGTTTTAAGGAAGGGTCCCTGCTGGAAAAACCAGCATAGACCAGCATGGCTTCCTTGCTGGTCTTTGCTGGTTTTTGCTGGTCCATGCTGGTTTGGTGCTGGTTTAGCTGGTTTATGCTGGTGGACCAGCATAAACCAGCAACGACCAGCATGGCTTCCTTGCTGGTCTTTGCTGGTCCATGCTGGTTTAGCTGGTATATGCTGGTCCACCAGCATAAACCAGCTAAACCAGCTTCCTTGCTGGTCATTGCTGGTTTATCCACCAGCAATGTCTGCTGGTGGCCAAAGTTGATCCAGGGTTTGAATTCCAGCCCCATATCTTTAGCCGCATTTCTCCCTCCTCTCTCCCAAGGTTTCCTGCTTCCTTGCAGTGTGAAAAACTGCCAGTAGTGCCCAAAAAATTGAGACCAGTAATGTTTAGATTGCTTTGGGGAATGTGTTTTAAAGTGCTTAGCTTGATACTGTTAATATGGTTAATTCTCTCTCTGATTACAATTCTAAAACTATAGTTTTCAATCACTTTCAGTTTTGATGTTTTGGATGAATCTATGAAAGCACTTTAATAAAAACATTCCTCCATCAGACACAAGCCACACTGAAGACAAGAGCATACATATTTTAGTACATTTAATATTAGGAAAAATAAGTAAATAAATAAAATAAACAGATTCTAAGATTAAAAAAATGGATCTATGAATAATTACACAATAGTCAATATTATCTTTATATACATTTATTATATAAAACAAACAAATTGTAATTGTTTCAGCAAATGTTAAACATCATAAACATTAAAATCTTAAGGGAATTTTTATTGCTATTTAAAGTGGCTTTAGCAACTAATCAAGATTACATCACTTTTGTTCACATTTTAACATTGCAGTTTTTCGATAAAATAGTAATATTTTTCCATCCATCAATAAACACTGTGTACATAAAGTAAAAACAAAACTTAAAGATTTGAGCAGATTAAAAAAGGTGAACACTTAAAGCATGGATCTTTGGTGTGTTCTTGCTGTGTTCTGTTTCTAATTCAATTTCTAGTTCTTTTTAAAACACAGGAAAGGTTTTTGCTTTACCTGCTAACGTTTCGTTTGTGACTAAAAACATCCTCAGAGCTGACGCCAATGGTGGTGTCACTTCCTTCTCTGTGTATCCGCGGGCAGCAGAGGATGTTGTCGCCCTCTGCTGCCCGCTCTCCCCTCTCCGATGATGCAGTCCCATGTGCGATCCAACTCCATTGTCCCTGTTCATGGTCCCACATCCACGTCTCCTCATCTCGATAGCTTCTTTTATCCATCTTTTGTACTTCTGTTGCTCAGTTTTTATGATCCTTGTGTTGTCCCAGTCCATTATATGGTTTTCTCTTGTGCAGTGATCTGTTACGGCTGACTTCTTTATAGTGCTTCGTCGCCAACTCAACACACGAACAATAGAACACAGAAAGGAGTGCGAGAAAGAAACAAGTCGAAAACACACAAGAGCAGTGAAGCAAGAAGCAGAAAGCACAATAAAGAAATCGGCCGTAACAGATCACTGCACAAGAGAAAACCACATAATGGACTGGGACACAAGGATAAACAGCGAACAATAGAAATACAAAAGATGGATCAAAGAAGCTATAGAGATAAGGAGAAGTGGATGTGGGACCATGAACAGAGACAATGGAGTCTACACATTGGATCGTGCATGGGACTACATCAACGGAGAGGGGAGAGCGGGCAGCAGAGGGCGACAACGTCCTCTGCTGCCCGGGGATAAATGGAGTAGGAAGTGACGCCACCATCAGTGTCAGCTCTGAGGATGTTTGTAGTCACAAACGAAATGTTAGCAGGTAAAGAAAAAACTTCCTGTGTTTTAAAAAGAACTAGAAATGGAATTAAAGCATGCACACTAAAAAAGAAAAGTGCACAGGCAAAGAAATGCTCTTTGTAGTTGGGGTGCTTTACAAAAAGACTATTTTCTCAGTGACACCGAGCATTTCTAATGTTTAAAAGAAATTGATCAAAGTTTCATCTTGTGCATGCTAAAAATACTACAGCCATCAAGAAAGGTTTTGGAACAAGACCACTTGACCACTAGAGTTTGCAATTTTTCAGAACAGTTGTGGTTATTTTTAGTACATGTGTCAGTGATGTTAAAAATGAACCCATCAGAGGGAAGTCAATGCAGTTCTTTGTCTTCACCACCAACTGTCAAAAGCCAGCTTGATTTGTGGGAGCAAAATTCTACTTCAAGGCTGCAGCTTTCCAAAAGGCATCGTGCAGATAGAACCAAGTCTAGCACACCCACAGCAGGTTGGCCACACACGTGAGCTGGCCCTCTCTCGAAGAAGGTGCATGCTTGGAGTGGACTTTCAGCATGCGCAATGTTGAGGAAACTGGTCAAATGAGTGCATTTTATGCAAGCGCGGAAAAGGAAGTTGGTCTCCCCACTTATGGCACAAATCAAACCCCATATTGTGTTGTTTCCCTGTCCCCTCTGAAGAAGGACCTTCCACAAATACAAAATCCTGGTGTTCTCCAGTACAGTGAGGAATGCTCAGAACTGTAAATCAGGAAAACAAAGAAGCCAGTTCAGACACATGGCACAGCACACAAAGTCCACTCTCCTGGGCAGAAATCTGAATCAGCCAGAACTGATCAAGAGAAGTTGTGAAACACAAGAGAAAAATGTTACCTACAGAACGACAACCAAAGACTAGTCTCTTTCATGTTGGTTTGGAAAGTCACAAATGAAAGTCTCATCACCAGTTTTCAGGACCAGACATTTCTGCTCTAACCTGTCTACTGGAATCAGATCCACAGTAGGTCCCCTACTTATAAGTCTAATATGTGACTCAAATCTGTACCCTTGTGGTAAAGGGAATGATGCTTGTGTATGAAACTTTTGGAAAAGTACAGCAATTTCTGTACCACACTCTGAGGGAAAAGATATAATGCTTCGAATCTCTCCACAAACACCATCACTCAACTTTCCATAACAATCCCTTCTTCTCTTACTGAGGCTGTAGCTTTTGCTGGTATAAACCAGTCCTTTGTGCACCATTCTCTTGTGTACCACCATTTCATCTGGTGGAACTTTTTCTGCAGAAATGAAGGCACTTTTCTCTTCCTCAGTTGTCTCAGTAACCCTGCCATTATCCAGAACAGTTGTGTCTTGATATCTAATGAAGGACTTTACTCTTGAGTTATTTGTGAGCTCCAAACAGAAGTTCTTTACTTGCTCACTAACTGCAAACCTTGTACTGAAAAGCGGAACCGTAATATGCAATAAGAATTTGTTTACAATCTGCAAAGCTACACATTTTGTTCCGTGAAACAGTTTCAACAGACCACCATTTGCATTTTCAAATACAAATGCTGAGTGTGCCCAGAGCGGCCCCCACAGTTTCACAGACTTGGACAGGTGCGTTAGCAAGTGTACATTGAATGTCATAGATGCTTCTCCATACAACAGTTGAAACCTTGCCACGAACTCGAACAGCATCTCATCTGCTTTGTTGATCTCTTCGAATGTGACATTCTCCTTCAAAAGCAGAAATACTGCAAACACCAGCAGGGATAGGTGCTTCACATAACGTGACTGAAGCACCCCATTCAGGACTGGCAAACTGTAAAACAGGAGCCAAGCTCGCCACTCTGAGGCTTTCCAGTACTTGAACTCTGCAATGGGTCTGGGAAGTCATGTAATAAGGTGTGGTGGCTTGATTTCCTTGATCCTGTTTTCTAGCACCCTCATTGTATTTGGACTGCCGATATAGTAGGGTTGATCACTGCCACTCAACAGAAGCTCTGTCAGCTGTCTAATGACACCAAGCAAGACAGCATGCATATAGTCTGGAACAAACCCCCAAACAATGTCAAAATAAGGCATGTTTATCAGTGGTGATGGACCTTTCACCCCTCTGACACTTCTGTGTTGTTCTACGGCATGCTCCATATCTGCAATCATTTTATTAGCCTCTCTATCAGGGTATTCTGTGGCAGTCACAGTATACTTCACCTGTTTTTCAACGAGAGTCCCAGGGTGTAAACAGAAGCCACAACCAAAATACCCATTAAACTGGGTGGTGTTTTGCATAGCTGGTCTTGCCTTTGAGTCCACACAACAACAGAGTCCAACAATTTTGCTGTTCACCAGAGCTCCACATTTTCTCCAGGACACACCTTTGGATGCCAGTGTTTTTGCCTGATCAACAAATAGTTTTAGAAAAATTGGCATGACTGGCTCTTGAGCACCAAACCAAAGACCTGCAAGCATTACATTCTGGAATCTCAATTTGGGAGGGAGTTCATTTAAATGCAGCTGGATGGGCCATATTGAAAATTTGGAAGACTTGTAGACAGGTGAACCATCAGAATTAAAATTAAATGACAAATTGGCCGGATCTGACAGAATGCCACCTGGTTTTGACAGGTTTTGATACATTTCACCATCATATATGTCAGAGATAACATGTTCATTCTGTTGCCTTTGGTATCTGTAGTTCATGCTGTTTTGAATTTGAGGGTTTTCCATCAGTGTCTGAATTTGAGGTGCAATTGGTATGCTTATGAAAAAGCTTGCACTGTTCAATGTGCTAATTTCAATGGGAGCACTACAAATTGTACACTGAACAATGTTTTTTTCTTTTATGTCTTCTTGTTTGCCAATGTATAATTTGCAGGTTTTGCAGTAGAAGTGAAATTCCACTATGTCAGAAGAGTTCTTAAACACTTTGTTGAACAAATATTTGGATCTCGGTAAAACCTCTTTGCCAAACAGTGCATTTATAAGCTTTAACAAATCATCAAGTTGTGTTCCTGTTATGTTATGTCTTGCTGCATGACTCATTACCATGAGCAGTGCTTCAGCCCTTGTTGTTGTACCCCCTGAAATTAGTGCAGAATCCATGTCAGTGTCAAATCCTATCTGTCCAAATGGGTCGTCCTCTGGAAGGTCTTCAATGTTTGAATCAACTTGAGGATCACTTTCAGGTGAGGAATCGCACTCAAACTCCTGGCTGACGTCACTTGATTGCAGCACAGATAAGCCACCAGAAGAAGTTGTGGGCTGTAGGGTGACAATAAACACACATTATTGCATGTATCTACCAGCAAAAACAAATGATAAAAGCAACTGATCGGGTGACTGTATCGGATCGATTCCCCTCTTTACTTGGTGCTAAATTATTTTTTCGGTTGTTTGGACAAATCTTGTTTAGAGATCAGGAAACCGATTTATTCATTATTTATTTATTATTAAAGAGGCCATTTCATTCTGACCTGAATTGGAATGTTTATTATGTGAAGTGCCTTGAGACGACTCTTGTCGTGATTTGGCGCTATATAAATAAACTTGAATTGAACTGAATTGAATTGAATTCTAATTTCAGGACTTTGTGGTTATTTCTTAAGTATTAACCAGTAATATGAAACATTTTACATCTAAAAAACGTTACGAAATACTGATTAACAGACCATTCAATCGGTCTGGGTCAATATTCAGGTGGTTCCGGCTTGTTCCATCAGGCAGCTTCGGCTGCTGCTCGTTCATACTCATTATTTGAATTTGCTAGCCTCAGATTGGCTAACAAACTAGCCTATGAGAGCAAGATATATCGTTTCCTGCCCCGCTGCTCATTGTTAACACCGGGCGTTCTCTCTTCCTGTTTGGTATGCTACAGCTTTTAGCATGCAGCATGCTAGGCGTGGTTTCAACTGCGAGAGCTACCGAATACTAACAAACAAAGGAGTTGTGACAAATCAAATACAGGCCATTGGAACTCGCATTTTATCAACACCTGCATAGTTTGGGATTGTGTTTTTTGGTTTGGGAGACGAACCCCTCCTCCGTAACCAGGTTATTTGTACGGAAGCCCGGAAAGGTAAAAAATCCTCAAATGTATTTTTTCCCTACTGGCGGATAAAAATGTATTGAATAGAACAGAATAGATTTATTAATCCTACAGTGGGGACATTCACTCATTACAGCAGCACACACACTTAGAGAAGAAAAATAAGATTACAGGTAAAACTGATTCCAGCCATGTTTGCTTTCATAACTTCAACAACATCATGCTGATGACCCACATGAACATAATCCTCTGTTAGTCGATGCAGTTACATCACAAAGTTAGCTTAACATGATAAGATTACTTTTGCTTGGCAAAATACAACAACAGGTAATATTACGAATGACCCTAGATGGAATTTAAATCCTTTTACATTAATCATAACTAAAAGTTCCTGGGAGACATTTGTGACATGTAGCTGTAACTCTTTACTGCTGACAGATGATGTGAGTCCTTGTAAACCACCCCACGATGGGACGCACCCAAAGCACCACATATACCAAATAACACCCAAGAACATACAGTCCGATGTCTCAGAACGACCGTCTTAGTACGTCTATGCACCCCCGCTCCAACGGTGCCGAAAAAGTCAGCAAGTCCGGGTAAACTGGACGCTGCTGCCAACATGAAACACAACAGAGACGCTCTTTTCACGACTAAAATGCTAGATTTTAAACGTTTTTGAATTGTAAACAATTTGGTACGCTTAACATGATTAATCATTTTTAAATTAATCGGCACACCCCTTGATTCAATGAATTCTTTTTATTTAGTTTTTCTTAGGTTATTTCCATCAGAAATGACGTTTTTTTTTCTGGTCTTTGATGCTGATTTCCATATTAGTTTCCTCTTTTATTGATCAGCCCTAATTTACTCTGCAGTATTAATTAATTTCTTTATCCCTAGTTTTATGGGTTAATTTTAGTTTGATCTATATAGCTTTTCTAGTGTTCACTAGCCCGTATGTTACCCCTTATATCTGTTGCACTCTTTTTGTGGATTTTTAGCGCCTTTCCATTTTGCCAATGTCCTGTTTGTGGTTTTGAAGGCACTGTTACGTTAGATCTTTTTTTTCCTGGTTTAGGTCTCTTTATACTGTAATTTCTTGGACCATTGCAGATGTTCTCCCTCTTTTTAGTCCAGCATTTAGAATACTTTTTCTCTACATGATATCTATTTGTTTTTACTTTCCCAGAAATGTCACTTATGTCACTCACCTGTGCTGCTTGATCATTATCATGAGATACACATGCTGTCTCTCCAATTTCCGTTATTACAGTTTTTCAGTTAATTACCGGATCCTCTGATCTGTTCAGTTTTTCGCTCATTCTGTTTTTGCCAACTTCATGTCGAGCCTTCTGTTTTATTTAATGTTTCTTGAATAGACCTTGTAATTTATTTTTTTTATTAACTCACTACAATGCCTCACTTCAGTGGACTGCTGTTTAACACTTATAATAAACAGCAAAGATAATAGAAAAACATTGCTTGTGTATAAAAATAAGAATTGCAGGTATTGTTGTGTGATTTGGTTAAAAGCTTACCAGGTTGAATGTCTCATCTGAATCAGACTCCAGACAGCCACATGGAGACATGGTCTGAAGAGAATGTAGAAAAGGCACAAACACAGTAAGAAACAGAAATGTGTAATAATATTATCTTGCCTCACATATTAGTCAATCACCTCAACATCTGCAGCATCTTCTCTGCCACATTCAGTGTAGGGCAAGGTCTAGAGACAAAAGAAATTATTTGAAAAGATTTTTAGTTCATTTCTTTGTACATTCAGTTTGTAAATATCACAAACTTGCACATGAGGTTTGGTAAAAGAACTTACAAGGTTGATTGTGTCATCTGGATATTCCGGGAAATCAAAATGACCAGATGAAGACGTGGTCTTCAGAGGAGGTAGAAAAGATGTTACTAAGTAAGAAAGTACCACAACACTTTGTGCAGGGCAGCACAGTGTGAAATCATGTTTCTATCAATTTAAGAATACATGTAACCCTCACCTCAAAATCTGCAGAATATGGACCAGAAGTCACTTGGTCACAGCTTTCACTGCTCAAGGGAGAAGTCTGAAAATATTTACAAAACCATATTCCCTATTTAGTGTCTTCAAACATCAGCAAAGGCAATGTGATAGATCTGTTAAAGAAAAAAAAAAGTCAAATTTCATTACTGCATTACAAAAGGGTTATTGTAGGTTTCAGAAAGTTACAATTAAGACCTTTTAAGACCGCTATGAACAAAATGTTAGACCAGCATGACACATTAACACAAAGTCACACATTAACAAAGTCTGTTTGAGTTGGAACATCTCAGAAGCATCTGATGGCAGATGTTTTGTTATCCAGTCAATCAAAAGAACTGACCTGTTTAAACCTAAGACATAGTAGGGCTGCACGATTCTGGATAAAATAATCCCAATTATTTTTTGCTCATATTTAGATCATGATTCTCTCACAATTTTTTCCCCAATTTAAATAGTTATTGCACGTATTAACTGCAAATCAGCTTTGTAACAGCTGACACTGAAAATAAAAACAATAAATAAAGGCTACTGTTGTTTTATCCTGCCAGCTCGCTTCTGCATCACATGGTATAAGGCTCCGCCATTATCAATTGTTGAGGGAAAAAGAGGGAGCACTTTTTTTCATGCAGATTATGTCCAGGTTTAAAATGCGGTACAATGATTGTGTTTTTTTTTTCCCTTTTTCATTTTAATTGTCATTTCAGAATGAGTTTGCTTACAAGCATGAATTGAAATCACAACCTTTTAACGATTAATTGTGCAGTCCTAAGACATAGAACAAAAAACTGGGTGGGCGTTGTTCAGACTTAAGTCCTTGAATTTAAAGTTATGTATTTTAGACTTTTTTTAAGACCATTTAAGACCCTGCAAGAACTCTGATACATCTTTCATGAGCTAACTTACATCCAAAGTCTCTCTGTTCCATCTTGCAGAGGGTAACTTGATGGTACTGTTTGGTTCCAGGTACAATTTGTACTTGCGCTTTGGCATTCTAAAACAAAAATGAACATCGATATCAGTAACAGACATGATTCGTGAATAAAACCATGGTAAATTTAAACAGTTACACTGGTGAAATTCAGCTCACTTAAGAAATACCATTATTTGAAAGTATTAGTCAAGTCACCATTTCAAAAGTCCAAGTCACACTCAAGTCCTTAGTGCAGGGGTCGGCAACCTGTTCCCATCAAAGAGCCATTATTACCCGTTTCCCACGGTAAAGAAAACACTGGGAGCCACAGCAGCTGTGGCGTTGTGGGCGGGGCCTACACTCAGACAGCAGAGAGCTGCTTTAACAGATCACAACAGGTGACAGCAACCAATACCAGTCGCTCATGTACCTCAAAGTTATCTTTCAACAGAAGATTATTAATAAAACAGTTTGTTTCAAATTGATCCAAAAAAAATGTAGCCCGTCTGCGCTACAATATTTTGATATTTTTCACCCTTCTAGTGGTTTTAATAGCTGAGCAGGTGACGCTTCTTGAGGCGTCACACATAACTGCTCTGTCTCGTTGGACTGTTGTAATTAAACATTGTACTGAACTAAACTTTGCATTAATCATTGTTGAAAAGGATCCAATCAGGTAGTTTTTTTCCCTCATTTACACTGACGGAGGTAACGGCACAGTGTGCATGGCTCTGGTGTTCATCCGGTTTAATGTTTCTGTTTGCAACAATTTTCACAAGAAGGTAAAACAGTTAAATGACAGGATTCGCACTGACCGGATATTTCCCGTGTTTGACTGTTTATTTTGATGGAGAAATCTCAAACCTGCAGATGCGCTGATATTTTAATCGTTATGCACATCGTAGAGGTAGCTACATCAATCAGGAAAAGATTCCCATCAGAACATCTGAGATGGACACTGAGCTCAGCGCAGCTCGCTGTCAGCGCATGCGTATGGTGGACAGCAAGATGAAGATGTGTAGATCGGGGGCTTGGAGCGCATCGCATAACCAGAACCATGCAGGAAGATTCAGTGTTTTCTAAACACGGTCTCTCAGAGACTTAAAAAATGTCCCCTGATTATGAATCTTTGGCTGAATAGCACTTGTTCCTGTCTCCAACACATCAATGAGCCTGTCTGAAGAACAGTCCAGAATCTCATATCCTCTTCAGCTCAGAAAGCGCCTATAGACTTATTTGATTATGCACAAACAGTTGACCTGTTCAGGTTTACGCAGACAATCTTTAACTATTCATTAGTTAGTTTACAAGCAGAGAGCCACATCAGATGGATGAAAGAGCCGCATGCGGCTCCAGAGCCGCGGGTTGCCGACCCTTGCCTTACCCCGGGTTTCCACAGGAGCCGTCAGCAGCACGTTACTGCAGCAGCACGTTTTGCTCGCGTAAGCTGCTGCTTGGCCCTTCCCACGAGACGCAAAGCAGCAGGGGAGCAGCTGTCACCGACAGGGCACGAAGTCACACGAGTGACTTCGTCAGTAAACACAACAACAAGCAGGAGAAAACTACAACATGGTTTGTGTTTTATGTTCTGTCCGTTTTATAATCGCCAATACGGACCTGAAAAACAAAGGAGACCGCTAGCTAGGTGATAACTTCTCACGGGGCCGCACAGTTAGTAACTTTTTCTTTAAAGTAAAGCAACCGGAAGGCAGTACGTTCTTTATTCTGAAAATCTCGGGAGCTTCTCTCCATTTCCGCGTCCGATTTCCTGTCTTTCCTTCCCCAAAAATGTCGAACTTGACCCGTTTCAGAGGCGTCGCGCGTAGAAAATAGAACCGGCGCGTAAAGGCCGCGACATGCTGCTCCTGAGACGTGGCCGACTCGCGCTGCTGACGGCTCCAGTGGAAACGGTTCTGTTGACCACACGGTTCCTATCAGCAGCTATGACGTGCTGCTGCAGTAACGTGCTGCTGACGGCTCCAGTGGAAAGCCGGGGTTAGTGTGCAAGTCCAAGTCTCATAGGATTAATCCAAGTCAAGTCACTGGACCCTACTGGGCAAGTGTGAGTCCAAGTCCCTAAAATAATCTTCCAGTCCAGGTCAAGTCATTATCACCTTTGAGCAAATCACCAATCTGAGAGAGTTTATAACTACAATAATGGCAGCTATACATGGTTTATTTTAAAATAAATTGTACTCATATCAGGCGAGTCTTTCATCATGAATGGTCATCATGTGGTGGAAACAATAGCTAGAAAATTACATTAGAAGAACAAAATTCTGTGCAAACATCTCCCTTTAACAAGAACTGTAGATGTTTGTTTTCTGCATTTTTAGTTAATGTTTTTTTGTATTCACTGAAGTTACTCGTTGGTTACAGTATTCAGAAATGTTAGTCAAATAAGAGTAATTGTGAACTACTAAACACTTTGAATAAATTATTTAAATCTTAAATTTAATTTTAAAGTACTCAATTAAATGAAATCATTAAATTTAAATTAAATAAAAATTTACTAATTATTTAATTTTATTAGTTTATTTTATTTCATTAATTTATTTTATTAAAATTATTTAATTATAAAATTGAATTAAATGAATATGCAACATTTTATTCGAGTAGAAATGATAAAGTAAAACTACCCGTAAAAAGTATTTTTCCCCCATAAAGTTACTAAAGGAAATTGGCGGAGTGAATGTAACAAGTCCCTACCCACCTCTGGTGGATAATAAGTAATAATAAATCACTTTTTTTTTCTAGATGGATTGTAGTTTCAAAAAATGTCAATGTTTACATTTAAGAAATATTTCAGATATAGTGTCTGCAATTAGCTATTAACATTTAATGAGTCATGGGTCACTTATTCTCCCTTAAAATAAAAAATAATTGGTTGTAATCAAATCCCCACTATGAATTGAGAGGGGGAACTGGGAACTACAGCATCCTCTGCTCAGTGCTCACGCGCTTCCCGCCGTTGAAGTCAAAGCTAGCTGGAGGGGCGTATCTCAACATTAGCATTAGGACCAAGATCAAGAGCAAATTAAGTTGCGGCGTCACGATTTAAAAACTAAAATATTTTAGACCTTATTTCTTTTTAGACAACAGTTATATTTAACTAATTCGAATTTAGGAAACTAATTTTGTTTGCCTTAAAAAATGTTTGCTTATGTTAGGTATATAGACGACGGCTGTAAAGAAATCGTTCCAACAACCTTTATCAAAGATTTTGACAGCCAGAAGGATACCAGCAAAATTTACTGGGTTCGCTGGCAAGACAGTTTTTTCAAAGCTCAAATATTAATGCTGAAGGGTAAGTCACGATCTCACAAACAGTTTTACTTATTAATAAGGTCGACCTAGGATGTGTAGTTAACTTGACTGGCTGAAATCTCTGTCTACCGCTCTAGTCGAGCTAGCTAGTGTGCTATTAGCTTTTAGCTAGTTACGATAGTGTAGCGTTGCTAAGGTTAGCGTTCCTTAAGAACAGAGCGAATAATGAAATAACTACATAAAATTATGTACAGTATAGCCGATGCAGTCAAATACTTACATGAAGTGCTGTTTATATTCCAGACACCAAAGAGGACATCGAAGAGGAGCTGTCAACGGGGAAGACCCTGCTGGAAAAACCAGCATAGACCAGCATAGCTGGTAACCAGCATAGACCAGCATATGTTGTGTTTTGGTGCTGGTCTAGCTGGTCAAGCTGGTCCATGCTGGTCAAGCTGGTCTTGCTGGTCTAGCTTGTCCATGCTGGTCTTGCTTGTCCATGCTGGTCTAGCTGGTCTTGCTTGTCCATGCTGGTCTAGCTGGTCTTGCTTGTCCATGCTGGTCTAGCTGGTCTTGCTTGTCCATGCTGGTCTAGCTGGTCCATGCTGGTCCATGTTGGTCCATGCTGGTCTAGCTGGTTTATGCTGATCTAGCTGGTCCATGCTGGTCTATGCTGGTTCAGCTGGTAATCAGCATGGATCTGGTTACCAGCTGAACCAGCATAGACCAGCATGGACCACTATTGATTGTTGGTCCATGTTATTGGAGCAGCATTCAATGGTGGTCCATGCATGGGATGCTGATTAGCAGTACAAATTCTCCCAGAGGATACGAGTGTACTGAACAACCACACTGAATTTTGTTACAATAAGACAGAATATTGGAAAATATTACATACTGTAACTACTACAATAAAGACAAGGTAAGGTTTTCAAGTCAGTATGTACATTTATTACGTTTGTGTAACAAAGAACGTGGTAACAAAATGCATACAAATCATTTAAAAAACAAACTAATAACAAATAAGAACAAACACTAATAACAAGTAACTAATTTAACTTACCTTATGAAAACATAAAACATAAAAAATGCCACATTTCAGTCCTTGGGGGTTTTGTTTTTTTGTTTATTAATGTCCATAATTTTTTCTGTAAGGTATTGCCCTGCTTTTACCCATCTTGCTTGCAGCTCGGGCTCCTCCAACTTTTTGTTGATGAGCCACTCTTTGAAGCAGGCTGAAATGAAATACAAATAGACAAGAACCTAAGTATTAAGTCTTGAAAAAATCATTCACATAAGCATGAACAGGGTTTCCTACAAGCAATATATTATCAACAATGTTTGCTTCATTGTTACTTGAGTATTGGGTATCAGTCAAAAGTTTGAAAACAAAAAATATAGATATTTTTTTCATTTTCTTCTATAGTATGAATTAAAATTGAAAATATCAAACAATGAATGAAAACATATGGAAATGTGTAGCAAACAAAATATAGCAAATGTCAATTAATCTACAATGTAGAAAAGAGGTCCAAAGAAAAGAAACACCACAAAGAAAAACTACTCCATAAAAGGATGTGTCCTTTATCCGGTACTGTATATGTTTGTAAAAGCCATGTGTTGCACTACAACACATGGCTTGACGCGCTCCGCTATCCGTGTGCTGCGGTGTTTCACCTCACCGACGCAGCATTGAAACGCCTACTACACTTTGCGGTCAGGAGATCCCTTTGATCTGCTCAAAAGTAACTGATGAGGTGAAAAAGTAAGAAGCCAAGTAGTAGTTTTTCTGGAGAGTTTAGAGGAGATGCAGGAAGATGAGAGATGGGACAGAAAACAAAGCAACAAGAAAACAAAGCAAAGTGTTTGAAAGTAAAATATAGGTAGATTTATCTCCACTACACGTTGAATAAAACAATAAGTTATACACATGTAATATTTATACATTTGATACAATTCAGATCACCTTCAAATTCAGTCACACAGCCAGGGCTGTTTCAATGCATTTTGGGGGCCAAGGTAAAACGGCATCAAACAAATTGTTATCGAGGTTAAATCCTCAATATATCGTGATGTTGATTTTAGGCCATATAGCCCAGCCCTAGTGTGATTTCTTTTTGGGAAATGGAAATATGACCACCCTAGTTTAAATTCAATTTTATCTATTATTGACATTAAAGCATTTGTCTATTGATATATTTAATTATTTGTGCACTTTTACTCCTTCATACTTGTCAACACTCAAGAACATTTTGCAAATCCAACTAAAAATACCATACCTCTCAATGTTTCCAGCTTCTTTGGGGTTAAAGGCTGCCTGGTGCTCTTAGTTGTAGGACACGCCTTCCCTGTAAGGCTTTTCTGGCCTAGGGTCTTTGTTCCCCAGATTGCCACTGCAAGCTCCTTCACAAACAAAGAATCCTTTGATTGGTTTTTAATCCTTGACCAGGCCTCTCTCCGGATGTAGACTCCTCCTCCCAGGTGAATCTGACAAAAATAAAAATAAAAATAAACACCCACACAAGTCTAAAACAAATACACTGAAAAGTTAGTTGGCTTGTGAACAAATGATGGAGAGGTGTTCTTCATAGTTCTACATATGAAAACACATTTTGCTATTTGAGTATGGGGTGCCATTTGTAATGTTACACAGTCAAAAATTAACAGCAATATTTTTAATTATTTATCTCATAATCAGAGCAAAAAAGTAGGTTTCATTTTTTAAACACTTATTTTCACCTTGTCATTCAAGTATTTATAAATGTTAAGTTTCCTAGCTAAATATTTAGTTAACAAGTTAAATATATATTTTAAAAACAAAATATTTATTGTGAAAATTAAACATTTAGTTTGGAACAAAATATTTAGCTTCCTAATTTAATATCTATTTTTCAAATCAAATATTTTGTTTTTAAACATTTTTTTACAGGCTAAATGTCTAGTTTTTAAAGAGCAAGTCACCCCCAAATCACTTTTTTTTTGCTGATAAACTATATAAAGGAGTGTCTAATCATGCTACAGACACGTGCAGTCAATAATTTGGCAGTTCAGTGCATCGTGGTTAAAATTCAAATATTCTGCCTAAAACTGTCAGTGTTGCGCCGTCGTCAGGGAAAAATTCTGCACTGTATTTGAATTTAAATCTGCCAAAAACATGACTGTTAGGTTGATCGGTCTGTCCAAATTGTCCTTAGGTGTGAGTGTGTGTGTGCATGATTGATTGTCCTGTGTGTCTGTGTTGCCCTGCAATGGACTAGCTCTCTGTCCAGGGTGAACCCCGCCTGATTGCCCGTTGGCTGCTGGAGTTAGGCACCAGCCCCCCCCCCCCCCCCCCCCCCCCCCCCCCGCATTGACAAAGCGGGTTCAGAAAATGGATAGACGGATGGATGGACAAGTTTGTGAACTGGAAACGCAGGATTTGATAGTAAACAGGTAAAAATATCACACTCTGGGGCTTTATTTAACTTGCTAACTAAATATTTAGCTAGGAAACTTAACATTTATAAATACATGAATGACAAGGTGAAAATAAGTGCTTAAAAATGAAACCTAGTTTTTTTCTCTGATTACAAGATAAATGATTAAAAATTTTGCTGATAATTTTTTACTGTGTAACATTACAAATGGCACCCCATATATGAGTTGTGTTGCTACACTTGTGGTGTGTATTTGAATACTGTATGCAGGGGAAGTACAGTACCTCCTCTCCTTCTGGACACCTAGGTGTCTCCACTCCATCTTCACTGCCAGACTCTGCAACTATGAAAAGAATGTTAAAATATTCAGCATTTGTGTCTTGCTTAAACCAAGCAAGAAGCCACATGGTGTAAGTGGAGAATGGATAATTTTTTTCCAAAACTGTCTCACTTTAAATCAAAATCAACACAAGTACAAACACAAAAGGCCATTTTTAAATGAGGGTTATTATGAGTAAGGGAGAAGAAAAATCCAAAACTTCCATGGCCCAGTGTGACAAAGTGATTGCCCCGAAACCCAATTACCTCGATTGGGCTGCCCTTAGCAGCTTCAATTCAATTCAATTCAAGTTGATTTATATAGCGCCAAATTACGACAAGTCATCCCATTTGTTGCTGAATGTCTTGGAATCTCTGCATGATGTTGAGGATATTTTGATCTACTTCACTGTTTCAGGAAAGTCTGACAGGATTGATTTCTTTACTGAGAACAGGTGTGGTAGGAATCAGGCCTCTGTGCGGCAGGACAAACAGAAGTCGGGTGTGATGAGCCGCTGTTAAGTTATGTTTCAGCTAAAGCTGGGTATTGGTTCATTTCAAGAATAAATTTGATTTTGATTCTCAAGAGTTAGAATCGACAAAATTCGATTCAACCCAGTCTGTTCCAATTCAACATGGGTCACTGCTTTTGAAAACTTTTCTGTGAGCTGTTACCTTAATTATATTGCTGAAATGAAATGATGCAACACTGAGTAACAATTCACCTGAAAAAATTGTGTTAACCCTTTCAGACCTTACTTTTCATTAGTTTTAAAGAAAAGGCAAACAATGTTAAACCAAACGATTCTTGGACTTTTTAATTGATACGATTTGTTTCTTAGAAGAATTGATTCAGAATCAATTTTTCAAAATGTTTCAACACAGCACTAGTTTCAGCTGAGGGCGCAATCATTTACTCACCCAGGGCTGTGTAGATTTTCAGTTCTCCCTTGATAAAAACCTTGATTTAAAACTTCCATTTTGTGTTTGTGTTGTCTTTGAGTAAAATTTACATTTGTGTGATGAAATGAAACATTTAAGATTGACAAACATGTAAAACCAAACATGAGACCACTTTGACTAAATTAAGGGGGCTTTTGAAAATGTAAAATTAGTTCACAATTCTGATTTCACTTATATCAAGTTGGTACTGCAAGTGTAGAAATCTATTTTAACAATGTAAATTTAAAAAAAAAATTGTATTCTAAATGTTGATAAATTTTGGTTGCACTTACTGTATAAAGTCTTTGAGTTTTGGGTGGCAGGATCTTTAACAGTTAGAGAGAAAATAAGCATATCATGAACACAGGAAATAATGGAAAACACAACAACAAAGAATATGTTTCCCAAACCTTATTAGGTTAGTGATACCTAAGCTCACAGCTGAAGTACTGCAACTAATGGTCACTTCCAAAGTGTTTTTGATGTTTGCTACCTTCAGCTACTTGATAAATGTATATATTCTGTCCTTATATCCTTGTTAAAATGTTTGTTTCTGAGCGTCAGGCAACTGTAAAAGTTAAGTGAGCTACAATATATATTGCTTTTCTATCTTTTTCCCTATTCACAAACAAATGGGTGCATAACTGTCTAAGTTCAGTGTTTTGCCCAAAAACATTTCAACAAGATAAGAGGGGTTTGGGACTGCCAGCCCAGAGGGAAACATTTCCTTATATGGGATAATTTACATTAAGCCCAGAAGTATACATTAAAAAATACCCACAACACATTTCAGTTTTAGGTACAACTGCATTAGTAAAGAGACTTAGGGGAAATGATCTGTCCTCACCACTGCTCTTGGAGGAGGTTGACTTCAGCGCCTTCATTAGATGCTGTTGCAGCTCTATGTTCAGCTCTCGGAGAGTTTTATTTTCAGACTCCATTGTTGAAAGACTCTTTTCTTGCTCCTGCATTCTTAAACAGAAGAAAATATGTAATGACTATATTATTAGGAAATGATAAAAAAATTGTTAATTATTATCTGTGAAATTATCTAGCTGCCTATAGTGCAGATGGGTAGTGCTGCACATGTGCACAGCATTCAGAAAGGCCAAATCTGGACAGTATGTGGTAGTTGTGTGACAAAAACAAGTAGCAAAATATTATATTACCAAATATATCAATTTAAAAGTATAAACACACCTTTGAAATATAAAGATTCAATAATAAGGCTCAATAATTAAAAACATATTTTTGATCAAAGTACCCAGCCTATTTCAACAGGACCAAATAATGCTATTGCTATTCACAATATTCTACACACCCATCTACTTTTGGCAAGGACAATAACAAGACTGAATCCAACTAGAGCTTAAAGGTAGATTTACAGTATATTGTTAGGACACATTAACAATAATACAAAATTATTTTTCAAGGCTATTCAAAACTTACCTTTTTTCCATTTCCTGCTGCTGTAGACACATGCAACTATACTTTTTCTGATAAAAGCGTTGTTTTTTTATTGCCTCCTCATAAAGTTTCTGTGGGACAACACCACCATCATTATCGTCATCCTCAGTATCATCTTCAAAGAGGGAATCGCTGAGGATATCTTCTCTGATTTTTTTGGTACTGGTAGGGCAGAGTGGAGAGTTCCTCTTTCTGTTTTTTCTTTCCTGCAGAATGGCCAGTAGGTTAACATCTTTTGCTTCCTCTGCGGCCTTTTTCTGAGTTGTCTGTAAACATTAAAAAAGCACAACTTAAAATTACAGTATGACTTTCATAAGATTTAAAGTTAGCAAACTCACATACTAACAAACTAAGCAATGCTACTCAAAGCAAGTGCAATATTACTGGAAATAATTTTTAACCTAATGTCATGGCCTGATGTTGGCTTTATTCACTCCAGTAACAATACACTTTTGGACACAGATCTGCTCAGAAAGGACTGAGTTTGCATATTCTTGTAAATGACATTTGTAGCTTACAATGACAAAACAACTTTCTCTTGCTGATTCCTTATTAATGCGTTTTTTGTTGTGATGTTTTTTTTTCATTGAAATAGACCATGTCTTCCCAAAATAGCTGATAAGTGACTTCTTTGTCTAGACCCACATTACATGTATTCGTTTTGTGTTGTTAATATCGAATTTGCTCAGACGACTTCTTCTCTTTCTTAATATTAGTGCCATAACTTTTTTTTTGTCATTTTGTGTTTATTTTCTAACCTTATTCTCCATTTAAGAGCATGCACTGAGCTACTTTAAAAAACACATTAACTATAACATTTTTTAACTTGTGAACATTAAAATTCTAATTAGACCAAAAAAGACCAATGATTAATTTTACATTGACTTCTTAACATTTCGGTAAATTTGCCTGAAATATTTTGATTGGTGTGAAATAAATATGTAAGAATGGGTTTATTCTTTATTGTCTATGCAGCAGAAAAGGATCAAACAGTGGAAATAAGTGAAAATGGTGATCTACTAATATCGTCTTTGTAACACAAATGCAATTTATGGTTACAGAAGGACTTAACTATACCTGGACGTGTGTTAATTCCCAAAGCTGAGGGTCTTTCTCGATTAGTAAATACAAGCTCAGCCCTTGAGATCTCTAACGGTATTTGTGAAATTTTTTGAAAAGATCTGATTACATTTTTAAAGCATAATTTCTCTCCCTAAGTGTTATACAGTATTTGCAATAACCAGGATATTTATTTAGATGTGACATTGTTTTTACAGAACTGGATTGATTATAATATTCTTCTCATTAAACAACTTTTTAACAACGATGGTCTAACTTTTACATATGTAGAATTCCTTTCTGGGTTTAAAACTTGACTTGACTCCTTGATTGTTATGTTATGGATTCTATTCCTTTAAGCCTAAAACTAATTATTTCAAACTAGGCTGATTTACAAATTTATATATATATAAGAAACTCAGACCCCGTTTTGAGTAGTAGCTGTAAAACACAAAAATAAAATAAAAATAATTCAAAGAGATACTATGAGCCAGACAGCTGAAACTTGCTGCATGGAGATGGAATCTGCATGGAACAAACTTATTTAATGAAATATGTTGGAGAAAAACTTGGTTATTTGGGAGTTTTCTTATATGAAATATATCTATCCACACAATTTGGGTGTCAGTAAGTAATATAATGACCTTTTCAGTAGAAAATTAGAATTGGGTGTTTAATTTAAACTGAGTATGTTCCATTTTAATTTAAACTGAGTATGTTCCATTGACAGATATGCATATGTACATTATTTTTATTTGTTGTCTATATAATATAGATCATGATTGATTGAAAGGTTAAGGAAGATGGTTAACAATTTAATATAAAGATTTTAGTTTATAATTCTAAAAAAATTCGGATTACACTGGATTTATAAATAAAATGTAATCGCTGATGCACACTCCGGAGCAGTAGGGGCGGTAAAAAGTAAAGGTAAAGATAAAAACTGCAACTCCCAGTTGGCTGCCAACCGCCGTAAAACCCCTCAAGAAAGGAGAAGAAGAAAAAACAGAAGATCGGAAGCAGCTGCGCATTTGTGTGTTGGAAAGTTGTGAAGATTTGTCTTTTCATTTTTGTTTTACCAACGTTGGGCCCATTTATTCATCATTGGTGAGTATTGAGTGGTTAATGAACATTGCCTAATGTTTGCCAACATGCTAGTAGAATATACTTTTTTTGTCCTGGCTTCCTCCGCCTCAGAAGGTAGCGGTGAAGTGCTGGGATCCATGACTTTTTTAACACGGACCCTCCCCGTTGACAGCTCCTCTTCGATGTCCTCTTTGGTGTCTGGAATATAAACAGCACTTCATGTAAGTATTTGACTGCATCGGCTATACTGTACATAATTTTATGTAGTTATTTCATTATTCGCTCTGTTCTTAAGGAACGCTAACCTTAGCAACGCTACACTATCGTAACTAGCTAAAAGCTAATAGCACACTAGCTAGCTCGACTAGAGCGGTAGACAGAGATTTCAGCCAGTCAAGTTAACTACACATCCTAGGTCGACCTTATTAATAAGTAAAACTGTTTGTGAGATCGTGACTTACCCTTCAGCATTAATATTTGAGCTTTGAAAAAACTGTCTTGCCAGCGAACCCAGTAAATTTTGCTGGTATCCTTCTGGCTGTCAAAATCTTTGATAAAGGTTGTTGGAACGATTTCTTTACAGCCGTCGTCTATATACCTAACATAAGCAAACATTTTTTAAGGCAAACAAAATTAGTTTCCTAAATTCGAATTAGTTAAATATAACTGTTGTCTAAAAAGAAATAAGGTCTAAAATATTTTAGTTTTTAAATCGTGACGCCGCAACTTAATTTGCTCTTGATCTTGGTCCTAATGCTAATGTTGAGATACGCCCCTCCAGCTAGCTTTGACTTCAACGGCGGGAAGCGCGTGAGCACTGAGCAGAGGATGCTGTAGTTCCCAGTTCCCCCTCTCAATTCATAGTGGGGATTTGATTACAACCAATTATTTTTTATTTTAAGGGAGAATAAGTGACCCATGACTCATTAAATGTTAATAGCTAATTGCAGACACTATATCTGAAATATTTCTTAAATGTAAACATTGACATTTTTTGAAACTACAATCCATCTAGAAAAAAAAAGTGATTTATTATTACTTATTATCCACCAGAGGTGGGTAGGGACTTGTTACATTCACTCCGCCAATTTCCTTTAGTAACTTTATGGGGGAAAAATACTTTTTACGGGTAGTTTTACTTTATCATTTCTACTCGAATAAAATGTTGCATATTCATTTAATTCAATTTTATAATTAAATAATTTTAATAAAATAAATTAATGAAATAAAATAAACTAATAAAATTAAATAATTAGTAAATTTTTATTTAATTTAAATTTAATGATTTCATTTAATTGAGTACTTTAAAATTAAATTTAAGATTTAAATAATTTATTCAAAGTGTTTAGTAGTTCACAATTACTCTTATTTGACTAACATTTCTGAATACTGTAACCAACGAGTAACTTCAGTGAATACAAAAAAACATTAACTAAAAATGCAGAAAACAAACATCTACAGTTCTTGTTAAAGGGAGATGTTTGCACAGAATTTTGTTCTTCTAATGTAATTTTCTAGCTATTGTTTCCACCACATGATGACCATTCATGATGAAAGACTCGCCTGATATGAGTACAATTTATTTTAAAATAAACCATGTATAGCTGCCATTATTGTAGTTATAAACTCTCTCAGATTGGTGATTTGCTCAAAGGTGATAATGACTTGACCTGGACTGGAAGATTATTTTAGGGACTTGGACTCACACTTGCCCAGTAGGGTCCAGTGACTTGACTTGGATTAATCCTATGAGACTTGGACTTGCACACTAACCCCGGCTTTCCACTGGAGCCGTCAGCAGCACGTTACTGCAGCAGCACGTCATAGCTGCTGATAGGAACCGTGTGGTCAACAGAACCGTTTCCACTGGAGCCGTCAGCAGCGCGAGTCGGCCACGTCTCAGGAGCAGCATGTCGCGGCCTTTACGCGCCGGTTCTATTTTCTACGCGCGACGCCTCTGAAACGGGTCAAGTTCGACATTTTTGGGGAAGGAAAGACAGGAAATCGGACGCGGAAATGGAGAGAAGCTCCCGAGATTTTCAGAATAAAGAACGTACTGCCTTCCGGTTGCTTTACTTTAAAGAAAAAGTTACTAACTGTGCGGCCCCGTGAGAAGTTATCACCTAGCTAGCGGTCTCCTTTGTTTTTCAGGTCCGTATTGGCGATTATAAAACGGACAGAACATAAAACACAAACCATGTTGTAGTTTTCTCCTGCTTGTTGTTGTGTTTACTGACGAAGTCACTCGTGTGACTTCGTGCCCTGTCGGTGACAGCTGCTCCCCTGCTGCTTTGCGTCTCGTGGGAAGGGCCAAGCAGCAGCTTACGCGAGCAAAACGTGCTGCTGCAGTAACGTGCTGCTGACGGCTCCTGTGGAAACCCGGGGTAAGGCAAGGGTCGGCAACCCGCGGCTCTGGAGCCGCATGCGGCTCTTTCATCCATCTGATGTGGCTCTCTGCTTGTAAACTAACTAATGAATAGTTAAAGATTGTCTGCGTAAACCTGAACAGGTCAACTGTTTGTGCATAATCAAATAAGTCTATAGGCGCTTTCTGAGCTGAAGAGGATATGAGATTCTGGACTGTTCTTCAGACAGGCTCATTGATGTGTTGGAGACAGGAACAAGTGCTATTCAGCCAAAGATTCATAATCAGGGGACATTTTTTAAGTCTCTGAGAGACCGTGTTTAGAAAACACTGAATCTTCCTGCATGGTTCTGGTTATGCGATGCGCTCCAAGCCCCCGATCTACACATCTTCATCTTGCTGTCCACCATACGCATGCGCTGACAGCGAGCTGCGCTGAGCTCAGTGTCCATCTCAGATGTTCTGATGGGAATCTTTTCCTGATTGATGTAGCTACCTCTACGATGTGCATAACGATTAAAATATCAGCGCATCTGCAGGTTTGAGATTTCTCCATCAAAATAAACAGTCAAACACGGGAAATATCCGGTCAGTGCGAACCCTGTCATTTAACTGTTTTACCTTCTTGTGAAAATTGTTGCAAACAGAAACATTAAACCGGATGAACACCAGAGCCATGCACACTGTGCCGTTACCTCCGTCAGTGTAAATGAGGGAAAAAAACTACCTGATTGGATCCTTTTCAACAATGATTAATGCAAAGTTTAGTTCAGTACAATGTTTAATTACAACAGTCCAACGAGACAGAGCAGTTATGTGTGACGCCTCAAGAAGCGTCACCTGCTCAGCTATTAAAACCACTAGAAGGGTGAAAAATATCAAAATATTGTAGCGCAGACGGGCTACATTTTTTTTGGATCAATTTGAAACAAACTGTTTTATTAATAATCTTCTGTTGAAAGATAACTTTGAGGTACATGAGCGACTGGTATTGGTTGCTGTCACCTGTTGTGATCTGTTAAAGCAGCTCTCTGCTGTCTGAGTGTAGGCCCCGCCCACAACGCCACAGCTGCTGTGGCTCCCAGTGTTTTCTTTACCGTGGGAAACGGGTAATAATGGCTCTTTGATGGGAACAGGTTGCCGACCCCTGCACTAAGGACTTGAGTGTGACTTGGACTTTTGAAATGGTGACTTGACTAATACTTTCAAATAATGGTATTTCTTAAGTGAGCTGAATTTCACCAGTGTAACTGTTTAAATTTACCATGGTTTTATTCACGAATCATGTCTGTTACTGATATCGATGTTCATTTTTGTTTTAGAATGCCAAAGCGCAAGTACAAATTGTACCTGGAACCAAACAGTACCATCAAGTTACCCTCTGCAAGATGGAACAGAGAGACTTTGGATGTAAGTTAGCTCATGAAAGATGTATCAGAGTTCTTGCAGGGTCTTAAATGGTCTTAAAAAAAGTCTAAAATACATAACTTTAAATTCAAGGACTTAAGTCTGAACAACGCCCACCCAGTTTTTTGTTCTATGTCTTAGGACTGCACAATTAATCGTTAAAAGGTTGTGATTTCAATTCATGCTTGTAAGCAAACTCATTCTGAAATGACAATTAAAATGAAAAAGGGAAAAAAAAAACACAATCATTGTACCGCATTTTAAACCTGGACATAATCTGCATGAAAAAAAGTGCTCCCTCTTTTTCCCTCAACAATTGATAATGGCGGAGCCTTATACCATGTGATGCAGAAGCGAGCTGGCAGGATAAAACAACAGTAGCCTTTATTTATTGTTTTTATTTTCAGTGTCAGCTGTTACAAAGCTGATTTGCAGTTAATACGTGCAATAACTATTTAAATTGGGGAAAAAATTGTGAGAGAATCATGATCTAAATATGAGCAAAAAATAATTGGGATTATTTTATCCAGAATCGTGCAGCCCTACTATGTCTTAGGTTTAAACAGGTCAGTTCTTTTGATTGACTGGATAACAAAACATCTGCCATCAGATGCTTCTGAGATGTTCCAACTCAAACAGACTTTGTTAATGTGTGACTTTGTGTTAATGTGTCATGCTGGTCTAACATTTTGTTCATAGCGGTCTTAAAAGGTCTTAATTGTAACTTTCTGAAACCTACAATAACCCTTTTGTAATGCAGTAATGAAATTTGACTTTTTTTTTTCTTTAACAGATCTATCACATTGCCTTTGCTGATGTTTGAAGACACTAAATAGGGAATATGGTTTTGTAAATATTTTCAGACTTCTCCCTTGAGCAGTGAAAGCTGTGACCAAGTGACTTCTGGTCCATATTCTGCAGATTTTGAGGTGAGGGTTACATGTATTCTTAAATTGATAGAAACATGATTTCACACTGTGCTGCCCTGCACAAAGTGTTGTGGTACTTTCTTACTTAGTAACATCTTTTCTACCTCCTCTGAAGACCACGTCTTCATCTGGTCATTTTGATTTCCCGGAATATCCAGATGACACAATCAACCTTGTAAGTTCTTTTACCAAACCTCATGTGCAAGTTTGTGATATTTACAAACTGAATGTACAAAGAAATGAACTAAAAATCTTTTCAAATAATTTCTTTTGTCTCTAGACCTTGCCCTACACTGAATGTGGCAGAGAAGATGCTGCAGATGTTGAGGTGATTGACTAATATGTGAGGCAAGATAATATTATTACACATTTCTGTTTCTTACTGTGTTTGTGCCTTTTCTACATTCTCTTCAGACCATGTCTCCATGTGGCTGTCTGGAGTCTGATTCAGATGAGACATTCAACCTGGTAAGCTTTTAACCAAATCACACAACAATACCTGCAATTCTTATTTTTATACACAAGCAATGTTTTTCTATTATCTTTGCTGTTTATTATAAGTGTTAAACAGCAGTCCACTGAAGTGAGGCATTGTAGTGAGTTAATAAAAAAAATAAATTACAAGGTCTATTCAAGAAACATTAAATAAAACAGAAGGCTCGACATGAAGTTGGCAAAAACAGAATGAGCGAAAAACTGAACAGATCAGAGGATCCGGTAATTAACTGAAAAACTGTAATAACGGAAATTGGAGAGACAGCATGTGTATCTCATGATAATGATCAAGCAGCACAGGTGAGTGACATAAGTGACATTTCTGGGAAAGTAAAAACAAATAGATATCATGTAGAGAAAAAGTATTCTAAATGCTGGACTAAAAAGAGGGAGAACATCTGCAATGGTCCAAGAAATTACAGTATAAAGAGACCTAAACCAGGAAAAAAAAGATCTAACGTAACAGTGCCTTCAAAACCACAAACAGGACATTGGCAAAATGGAAAGGCGCTAAAAATCCACAAAAAGAGTGCAACAGATATAAGGGGTAACATACGGGCTAGTGAACACTAGAAAAGCTATATAGATCAAACTAAAATTAACCCATAAAACTAGGGATAAAGAAATTAATTAATACTGCAGAGTAAATTAGGGCTGATCAATAAAAGAGGAAACTAATATGGAAATCAGCATCAAAGACCAGAAAAAAAACGTCATTTCTGATGGAAATAACCTAAGAAAAACTAAATAAAAAGAATTCATTGAATCAAGGGGTGTGCCGATTAATTTAAAAATGATTAATCATGTTAAGCGTACCAAATTGTTTACAATTCAAAAACGTTTAAAATCTAGCATTTTAGTCGTGAAAAGAGCGTCTCTGTTGTGTTTCATGTTGGCAGCAGCGTCCAGTTTACCCGGACTTGCTGACTTTTTCGGCACCGTTGGAGCGGGGGTGCATAGACGTACTAAGACGGTCGTTCTGAGACATCGGACTGTATGTTCTTGGGTGTTATTTGGTATATGTGGTGCTTTGGGTGCGTCCCATCGTGGGGTGGTTTACAAGGACTCACATCATCTGTCAGCAGTAAAGAGTTACAGCTACATGTCACAAATGTCTCCCAGGAACTTTTAGTTATGATTAATGTAAAAGGATTTAAATTCCATCTAGGGTCATTCGTAATATTACCTGTTGTTGTATTTTGCCAAGCAAAAGTAATCTTATCATGTTAAGCTAACTTTGTGATGTAACTGCATCGACTAACAGAGGATTATGTTCATGTGGGTCATCAGCATGATGTTGTTGAAGTTATGAAAGCAAACATGGCTGGAATCAGTTTTACCTGTAATCTTATTTTTCTTCTCTAAGTGTGTGTGCTGCTGTAATGAGTGAATGTCCCCACTGTAGGATTAATAAATCTATTCTGTTCTATTCAATACATTTTTATCCGCCAGTAGGGAAAAAATACATTTGAGGATTTTTTACCTTTCCGGGCTTCCGTACAAATAACCTGGTTACGGAGGAGGGGTTCGTCTCCCAAACCAAAAAACACAATCCCAAACTATGCAGGTGTTGATAAAATGCGAGTTCCAATGGCCTGTATTTGATTTGTCACAACTCCTTTGTTTGTTAGTATTCGGTAGCTCTCGCAGTTGAAACCACGCCTAGCATGCTGCATGCTAAAAGCTGTAGCATACCAAACAGGAAGAGAGAACGCCCGGTGTTAACAATGAGCAGCGGGGCAGGAAACGATATATCTTGCTCTCATAGGCTAGTTTGTTAGCCAATCTGAGGCTAGCAAATTCAAATAATGAGTATGAACGAGCAGCAGCCGAAGCTGCCTGATGGAACAAGCCGGAACCACCTGAATATTGACCCAGACCGATTGAATGGTCTGTTAATCAGTATTTCGTAACGTTTTTTAGATGTAAAATGTTTCATATTACTGGTTAATACTTAAGAAATAACCACAAAGTCCTGAAATTAGAATTCAATTCAATTCAGTTCAATTCAAGTTTATTTATATAGCGCCAAATCACGACAAGAGTCGTCTCAAGGCACTTCACATAATAAACATTCCAATTCAGGTCAGAATGAAATGGCCTCTTTAATAATAAATAAATAATGAATAAATCGGTTTCCTGATCTCTAAACAAGATTTGTCCAAACAACCGAAAAAATAATTTAGCACCAAGTAAAGAGGGGAATCGATCCGATACAGTCACCCGATCAGTTGCTTTTATCATTTGTTTTTGCTGGTAGATACATGCAATAATGTGTGTTTATTGTCACCCTACAGCCCACAACTTCTTCTGGTGGCTTATCTGTGCTGCAATCAAGTGACGTCAGCCAGGAGTTTGAGTGCGATTCCTCACCTGAAAGTGATCCTCAAGTTGATTCAAACATTGAAGACCTTCCAGAGGACGACCCATTTGGACAGATAGGATTTGACACTGACATGGATTCTGCACTAATTTCAGGGGGTACAACAACAAGGGCTGAAGCACTGCTCATGGTAATGAGTCATGCAGCAAGACATAACATAACAGGAACACAACTTGATGATTTGTTAAAGCTTATAAATGCACTGTTTGGCAAAGAGGTTTTACCGAGATCCAAATATTTGTTCAACAAAGTGTTTAAGAACTCTTCTGACATAGTGGAATTTCACTTCTACTGCAAAACCTGCAAATTATACATTGGCAAACAAGAAGACATAAAAGAAAAAAACATTGTTCAGTGTACAATTTGTAGTGCTCCCATTGAAATTAGCACATTGAACAGTGCAAGCTTTTTCATAAGCATACCAATTGCACCTCAAATTCAGACACTGATGGAAAACCCTCAAATTCAAAACAGCATGAACTACAGATACCAAAGGCAACAGAATGAACATGTTATCTCTGACATATATGATGGTGAAATGTATCAAAACCTGTCAAAACCAGGTGGCATTCTGTCAGATCCGGCCAATTTGTCATTTAATTTTAATTCTGATGGTTCACCTGTCTACAAGTCTTCCAAATTTTCAATATGGCCCATCCAGCTGCATTTAAATGAACTCCCTCCCAAATTGAGATTCCAGAATGTAATGCTTGCAGGTCTTTGGTTTGGTGCTCAAGAGCCAGTCATGCCAATTTTTCTAAAACTATTTGTTGATCAGGCAAAAACACTGGCATCCAAAGGTGTGTCCTGGAGAAAATGTGGAGCTCTGGTGAACAGCAAAATTGTTGGACTCTGTTGTTGTGTGGACTCAAAGGCAAGACCAGCTATGCAAAACACCACCCAGTTTAATGGGTATTTTGGTTGTGGCTTCTGTTTACACCCTGGGACTCTCGTTGAAAAACAGGTGAAGTATACTGTGACTGCCACAGAATACCCTGATAGAGAGGCTAATAAAATGATTGCAGATATGGAGCATGCCGTAGAACAACACAGAAGTGTCAGAGGGGTGAAAGGTCCATCACCACTGATAAACATGCCTTATTTTGACATTGTTTGGGGGTTTGTTCCAGACTATATGCATGCTGTCTTGCTTGGTGTCATTAGACAGCTGACAGAGCTTCTGTTGAGTGGCAGTGATCAACCCTACTATATCGGCAGTCCAAATACAATGAGGGTGCTAGAAAACAGGATCAAGGAAATCAAGCCACCACACCTTATTACACGACTTCCCAGACCCATTGCAGAGTTCAAGTACTGGAAAGCCTCAGAGTGGCGAGCTTGGCTCCTGTTTTACAGTTTGCCAGTCCTGAATGGGGTGCTTCAGTCACGTTATGTGAAGCACCTATCCCTGCTGGTGTTTGCAGTATTTCTGCTTTTGAAGGAGAATGTCACATTCGAAGAGATCAACAAAGCAGATGAGATGCTGTTCGAGTTCGTGGCAAGGTTTCAACTGTTGTATGGAGAAGCATCTATGACATTCAATGTACACTTGCTAACGCACCTGTCCAAGTCTGTGAAACTGTGGGGGCCGCTCTGGGCACACTCAGCATTTGTATTTGAAAATGCAAATGGTGGTCTGTTGAAACTGTTTCACGGAACAAAATGTGTAGCTTTGCAGATTGTAAACAAATTCTTGTTGCATAGAACGGTTCCGCTTTTCAGTACAAGGTTTGCAGTTAGTGAGCAAGTAAAGAACTTCTGTTTGGAGCTCACAAATAACTCAAGAGTAAAGTCCTTCATTAGATATCAAGACACAACTGTTCTGGATAATGGCAGGGTTACTGAGACAACTGAGGAAGAGAAAAGTGCCTTCATTTCTGCAGAAAAAGTTCCACCAGATGAAATGGTGGTACACAAGAGAATGGTGCACAAAGGACTGGTTTATACCAGCAAAAGCTACAGCCTCAGTAAGAGAAGAAGGGATTGTTATGGAAAGTTGAGTGATGGTGTTTGTGGAGAGATTCGAAGCATTATATCTTTTCCCTCAGAGTGTGGTACAGAAATTGCTGTACTTTTCCAAAAGTTTCATACACAAGCATCATTCCCTTTACCACAAGGGTACAGATTTGAGTCACATATTAGACTTATAAGTAGGGGACCTACTGTGGATCTGATTCCAGTAGACAGGTTAGAGCAGAAATGTCTGGTCCTGAAAACTGGTGATGAGACTTTCATTTGTGACTTTCCAAACCAACATGAAAGAGACTAGTCTTTGGTTGTCGTTCTGTAGGTAACATTTTTCTCTTGTGTTTCACAACTTCTCTTGATCAGTTCTGGCTGATTCAGATTTCTGCCCAGGAGAGTGGACTTTGTGTGCTGTGCCATGTGTCTGAACTGGCTTCTTTGTTTTCCTGATTTACAGTTCTGAGCATTCCTCACTGTACTGGAGAACACCAGGATTTTGTATTTGTGGAAGGTCCTTCTTCAGAGGGGACAGGGAAACAACACAATATGGGGTTTGATTTGTGCCATAAGTGGGGAGACCAACTTCCTTTTCCGCGCTTGCATAAAATGCACTCATTTGACCAGTTTCCTCAACATTGCGCATGCTGAAAGTCCACTCCAAGCATGCACCTTCTTCGAGAGAGGGCCAGCTCACGTGTGTGGCCAACCTGCTGTGGGTGTGCTAGACTTGGTTCTATCTGCACGATGCCTTTTGGAAAGCTGCAGCCTTGAAGTAGAATTTTGCTCCCACAAATCAAGCTGGCTTTTGACAGTTGGTGGTGAAGACAAAGAACTGCATTGACTTCCCTCTGATGGGTTCATTTTTAACATCACTGACACATGTACTAAAAATAACCACAACTGTTCTGAAAAATTGCAAACTCTAGTGGTCAAGTGGTCTTGTTCCAAAACCTTTCTTGATGGCTGTAGTATTTTTAGCATGCACAAGATGAAACTTTGATCAATTTCTTTTAAACATTAGAAATGCTCGGTGTCACTGAGAAAATAGTCTTTTTGTAAAGCACCCCAACTACAAAGAGCATTTCTTTGCCTGTGCACTTTTCTTTTTTAGTGTGCATGCTTTAATTCCATTTCTAGTTCTTTTTAAAACACAGGAAGTTTTTTCTTTACCTGCTAACATTTCGTTTGTGACTACAAACATCCTCAGAGCTGACACTGATGGTGGCGTCACTTCCTACTCCATTTATCCCCGGGCAGCAGAGGACGTTGTCGCCCTCTGCTGCCCGCTCTCCCCTCTCCGTTGATGTAGTCCCATGCACGATCCAATGTGTAGACTCCATTGTCTCTGTTCATGGTCCCACATCCACTTCTCCTTATCTCTATAGCTTCTTTGATCCATCTTTTGTATTTCTATTGTTCGCTGTTTATCCTTGTGTCCCAGTCCATTATGTGGTTTTCTCTTGTGCAGTGATCTGTTACGGCCGATTTCTTTATTGTGCTTTCTGCTTCTTGCTTCACTGCTCTTGTGTGTTTTCGACTTGTTTCTTTCTCGCACTCCTTTCTGTGTTCTATTGTTCGTGTGTTGAGTTGGCGACGAAGCACTATAAAGAAGTCAGCCGTAACAGATCACTGCACAAGAGAAAACCATATAATGGACTGGGACAACACAAGGATCATAAAAACTGAGCAACAGAAGTACAAAAGATGGATAAAAGAAGCTATCGAGATGAGGAGACGTGGATGTGGGACCATGAACAGGGACGATGGAGTTGGATCGCACATGGGACTGCATCATCGGAGAGGGGAGAGCGGGCAGCAGAGGGCGACAACATCCTCTGCTGCCCGCGGATACACAGAGAAGGAAGTGACACCACCATTGGCGTCAGCTCTGAGGATGTTTTTAGTCACAAACGAAACGTTAGCAGGTAAAGCAAAAACCTTTCCTGTGTTTTAAAAAGAACTAGAAATTGAATTAGAAACAGAACACAGCAAGAACACACCAAAGATCCATGCTTTAAGTGTTCACCTTTTTTAATCTGCTCAAATCTTTAAGTTTTGTTTTTACTTTATGTACACAGTGTTTATTGATGGATGGAAAAATATTACTATTTTATCGAAAAACTGCAATGTTAAAATGTGAACAAAAGTGATGTAATCTTGATTAGTTGCTAAAGCCACTTTAAATAGCAATAAAAATTCCCTTAAGATTTTAATGTTTATGATGTTTAACATTTGCTGAAACAATTACAATTTGTTTGTTTTATATAATAAATGTATATAAAGATAATATTGACTATTGTGTAATTATTCATAGATCCATTTTTTTAATCTTAGAATCTGTTTATTTTATTTATTTACTTATTTTTCCTAATATTAAATGTACTAAAATATGTATGCTCTTGTCTTCAGTGTGGCTTGTGTCTGATGGAGGAATGTTTTTATTAAAGTGCTTTCATAGATTCATCCAAAACATCAAAACTGAAAGTGATTGAAAACTATAGTTTTAGAATTGTAATCAGAGAGAGAATTAACCATATTAACAGTATCAAGCTAAGCACTTTAAAACACATTCCCCAAAGCAATCTAAACATTACTGGTCTCAATTTTTTGGGCACTACTGGCAGTTTTTCACACTGCAAGGAAGCAGGAAACCTTGGGAGAGAGGAGGGAGAAATGCGGCTAAAGATATGGGGCTGGAATTCAAACCCTGGATCAACTTTGGCCACCAGCAGACATTGCTGGTGGATAAACCAGCAATGACCAGCAAGGAAGCTGGTTTAGCTGGTTTATGCTGGTGGACCAGCATATACCAGCTAAACCAGCATGGACCAGCAAAGACCAGCAAGGAAGCCATGCTGGTCGTTGCTGGTTTATGCTGGTCCACCAGCATAAACCAGCTAAACCAGCACCAAACCAGCATGGACCAGCAAAAACCAGCAAAGACCAGCAAGGAAGCCATGCTGGTCTATGCTGGTTTTTCCAGCAGGGACCCTTCCTTAAAACGAGGAATAGTTTTGAGCTGTGTGTGGCTAAAATAACCAGACATTCTGCATTTTTCCAATAGGACTACAAAAAATCTTAGCGAGAAGAAAAAATGGCGGATTGGCTCTGTGTTTAGCCGAGGGCCATTACCATATTTGGTAGTTATCCTCACTAAATTAATTACTGATGTAATAGATAATGTAAAAACTGAACGGGTGGACAAATATGCCCAAAACTTAATTATTAAATATCTAAATAGCAACTCCAGTGAATAATATAAGCCTTTTTGCTCACTTAGACACTTAAAATGTGAAACACACCGTGTTAATGGATAAAAAGGTGGGTTTTTCATGTTATGTCTCCTTTAAATTGACACCAGATCCGGTGACCTTTGGGACATGGTTTGACCCCCTTAGGAAAGTGCTATCATCATGAAACGTTCAGATCACTTACAACTCAATAGATTCTACCTTCCTGTAACGTTTCAGCCTGATTGGACCTTGTTTTCACACAAATGAACCCAGAATGATGTGAAATTGTGCTTCGTGCAACATTATTCTGGGTGCCATTTAAAAACCATAAGTGCTAATGACTCCATTCCTTTTTGTGGTTGTAGGGGCTGTTGATTGGAGTACACTAAAACAAACCTGATCTCACTAGGACATTCAGAAGCCAAGTTATAAGCCCACAAATGTGTAACTGGACTACTTCTTTAAATTGACACCAGATCCGGTGACCTTTGGGACATGATTTGACCCCCTTAGGAAAGTGCTATCATCATGAAATGTTCAGATCACTTACAACTCACTAGATTCTACCGTCTTGTAACGTTTCAGCCTGATTGGACCTTGTTTTCACACAAATGAACCCAGAATTATGTGAAATTGTGCTTCGTGCAACATAATTCTGGGTTCCATTTAAAAACCATAAGTGCTTATGACTCCATTCCTTTTTGGGGTAATGGGGGCTGTTAACTGGAGTACTCTAAAACAAACCTGACCTCTTTAGGATATTCAGAAGCCAAGTTATAAGCCCACAAAAGTGTAACTGGACTACTTCTTTAAAGTGACACCAGGCCCGGTGACCTTTGGGACATGGTTTGACCCCCTATAGGATTGTGCGATCATCATGAAAAGTTCAGATCACTTACAACTCAATAGATTCTACCTTCTTGTAACGTTTCAGCCTGATTGGACCTTGTTTTCACACAAATGGACCCAGAATGATGTGAAATTGTGCTTCGTGCAACATAATTCTGGGTGCCATTTACAAACCATAAGTGCTAATGACTCCATTCCTTTTTGTGGTTGTAGGGGCTGTTGATTGGAGTACACTAAAACAAGCTTGACTTCTCTAGGACATTCAGAAGCCAAGTTATAAGCCCACAAATGTGTAATTGGACTACTTCTTTAAATTGACACCAGATCCGGTGACATTTTGGGACATGGTTTGACCCCCTTAGGAAAGTGCTATCATCATGAAATGTTCAGATCACTTACAACTCAATAGATTCTACCTTCCTGTAACGTTTCAGCCTGATTGGACCTTGTTTTCACACAAATGGACCCAGAATGATGTGAAATTGTGCTTCGTGCAACATTATTCTGGGTGCCATTTACAAACCATAAGTGCTAATGACTCCATTCCTTTTTGTGGTTGTAGGGGCTGTTGATTGGAGTACACTAAAACAAGCTTGACTTCTCTAGGACATTCAGAAGCCAAGTTATAAGCCCACAAATGTGTAACTGGACTACTTCTTTAAATTGACACCAGATCCGGTGACCTTTGGGACATGGTTTGACCCCCTTAGGAAAGTGCTATCATCATGAAACGTTCAGATCACTTACAACTCAATAGATTCTACCTTCCTGTAACGTTTCAGCATGATTGGACCTTGTTTTCATACAAATGAACCCAGAATGATGTGAAATTGTGCTTCGTGCAACATAATTCTGGGTGCCATTTACAAACCATAAGTGCTAATGACTCCATTCCTTTTTGTGGTTGTAGGGGCTGTTTATTGGAGTACACTAAATTAAACCTGATCTCTCTAGGACATTCAGAAGCCAAGTTATAAGCCCACAAATGTGTAACTGGACTACTTCTTTAAATTGACACCAGATCCGGTGACCTTTGGGACATAGTTTGACCTCCTTAGGAAAGTGCTATCAGCATGAAACGTTCAGATCATTTACAACTCAATAGATTCTACCTTCCTGTAATGTTTCAGCCTGATTGGACCTTGTTTTCACACAAATGGACCCAGAATGATTTGAAATTGTGCTTCGTACAACATAATTCTGGATGCCATTTACAAACCATAAGTGCTAATGACTCCATTCCTTTTTGTGGTTGTAGGAGCTATTAATTGAAGTACTCTAAAACAAACCTGACCTCTCTAGGACATTCAGAAGAAAAGTTATAAGCCCACAAAAGTGTAACTGGACTACTTCTTTAAAGTGACACCAGGCCCGGTGACCTTTGGGACATGGTTTTACCCCCTATAGGAATGTGCGATCGTCATGAAACGTTCAGATCACTTA